>NC_056741.1:1485133897-1485436295 GCF_019279795.1 Protopterus annectens | reverse complement strand
GGAATGTGGATTTAGATGGGTTATTGGGTGGGGGGTTGACCCCCAAAAGGGCTGATGTTTAAACACTGATGAAGCCTTTTTTGAGAAGCAGGTGGCTTAAACCCCTAACAGGAATGTAGTTTAGGTACAGAAAACAGTTAACAAAATTAGTCCACTCTTTCAGTTGTGTACCACTGTATTACATTGATATGATATGCATATCTTCTATATATATTGTTAGATCTTTGATTGATGAGTATTAGGCATAGTGCAATAACATATAATACATGTGTTAATAGGATTTTTTTGAGATGTTAATATATGTGTGTGTAGTTAACATTGCGTCTGTGCTTTATATGCTGTGGTTACTTTTTTGTTTGCTGAAAGTAACAAATGAAAGTGAAAGGGGGATATTTAAAGCCTGGATGCTTTTATGTTATTTTAATTGGAGCCTGGGGTGAAAGCCTTACATGTCTATGAAGGAACCTTTGTATACCTTTTGTGACCTGTCCTGGACAATGTCTCGTTGACTGTTTCATCTACCTATGTGTTTTTTGGATTGTGAAAGGGTTCTTTGATGTTGATTAGGTGTATTCCATGGTCAATTGACATTAATCCTATTAATTCATTGAAGGATGTTCTTTATAAGTGTGAATGCCATAGTTTAAAGATCCTATGACCTTCCTAGTTGACGTTGTTGGTGTGCCATTAGTATGTGTTCCGCAGGTCACCCATTTGTTCCGCAGTATGGTAGCGAGTGATCCCCATTTTCTTGCTGGCAGATTGAGTGCTGTGTACGCCGGTATTCGCATGGCGGTCTGACTTTGTATGGGGAGTGTGTACTGTAGTCCCTATCTGTATTTCCTGTGTTATGCCTTACTGCAGCTGTGTACTTCCACCAGGTTTGCAGTTATGGGTGCCATCTTGGTCGTACATTTGTCCATGCATGGGAATTGCCTACTGGACACTGGTATAGGGCTGTACTCATTTCACAGCTGCATTTAGCATTCTCCGGTGGATGATTTGCATTATTGGTGGGGAGTAAGGCATGTGCTATACCCACATCCCTCTCACGGGGCGGGACAACGGATTATCTGCCAAACAACACCGAGCCCCATTTCTGCATACCCACGATCCCATGGCTGCAGCCCTCAACGGTACCCATTACACATCCTTCATGTGTGCGGGACTGGGATGTGGACGCACTTCTATGGACTCGACCATCTGGGGATTTCTGCTCATATGTCCTGCATTTCATGGACACTTGTCATCAACCTTAAACACGCTGGTGGTGCATATGTCTAGTTGTGCGGTAGTCACGGCTGTTACTCCTTCAGCGTCACTCGCTCCATCTCGTATCTATTGCATAGGGTTAAATTTTTGGGGTCCTACAATGGACACCAATGTGCATATGTAAAGTGTAGAACTTGTTGGACTGTGTCCATCTGGCCAGTTGGTTTGACTGCTGCTGTATGTTCCCCAATCACGGATGTCTGTTTGACTACCCATATTATGTAGTGCTACGTAAACCGGGATTGTCTAAACTGAAACCAAATGGTGTAAATCCAATGATGCTGGCTAACAAATGCTTTAACTAATCCTCAGATGTCCCATTAGGATATTTCCGCTTCTGTATTGTCACAATCACACAACCAAAACATGTAGATCCTATTAATTCATTGAAGGATGTTCTTTATAAGTGGGAACGCCAAAGTTTAAACATCCTATGACCTTCCTAGTAGACGTTGTTGGTGTGCCATTAGTTATGTGTTCCGCAGGTGGCCCATTTGTTCCGCAGTATGGAAGCGAGTGATCCCCATTTTCTTGCTGGCAGATTGAGTGCTGTGTACGCCGGTATTCGCACGGCGGTCTGACTTTGTATGGGGAGTGTGTACTGTAGTCCCTATGTGTATTTCCTGTGTTATGCCTTACTGCAGCTGTGTAATTCCACCCGGTTTGCAGTTATGGGTGCCATCTTGGTCGTACGTTTGTCCATCCATGGGAATTGGCTACTGGACACAGGTATAGGGCTGTACACATTTCACAGCTGCATTTAGCATTCTCCAGTGGATGATTTGCATTATTAGTGGGGAGTAAGGCATGTCCTATACCCACATCCCTCCCACGGGGCGGGACAACGGATTATCTGCCAATCAACACCGAGCCCCATTTCTGCATACCCACGATCCCATGGCTGCAACCCTCGACGGTACCCATTACACACCCTTCAGGTGTGCGGGAATGGGATGTGGACGCACCTCTATGGACTCGTCAATCTGGGGATTTCTGTTCATATGTCCTGCATTTCATGGACACTTGTCATCAACCTTAAACACACTGATGGTGCATATGTCTAGCTGTGCCGTAGTCACGGCTGTCAGTTCTTCTGGGTCTTTCAATCGCAGCCGGTTGACATTGCGTACGGATAAATTTTTGGGGTCCTACAATGGACACCAATGTGCATATGTAAAGTGTAGAACTTGTTGGACTGTGTCCATCTGGCCAGTGGGTTTGACTGCTGCTGTATGTTCCCCAATCACGGATGTCTGTTTGACTACCCATATTATGTAGTGCTACGTAAACCAGGATTGTCTAAACTGAACCCAAATGGTGTAAATCCAATGATGCAGGCTAACAGATGCTTTAACTAATCCTCAGATGTCCCATTAGGAAATTTCCGCCTCTGTATTGTCACAATCACACAACCAAAACATGTAGATCCTATTAATTCATTGAAGGATGTTCTTTATAAGTGGGAACGCCAAAGTTTGAACATCCTATGACCTTCCTAGTAGACGTTGTTGGTGTGCCATTAGTTATGTGTTCCGCAGGTCGCCCATTTGTTCTGCAGTATGGAAGCGAGTGATCCCCATTTTCTTGCTGGCAGATTGAGTGTTGTGTACGCCGGTATTCGCACGGCGGTCTGACTTTGTATAGGGAGTGTGTACTGTAGTCCCTATGTGTATTTCCTGTGTTATGCCTTACTGCAGCTGTGTAATTCCACCAGCTTTGCAGTTATGGGTGCCATCTTGGTCGTACGTTTGTCCATCCATGGGAATTGCCTACTGGACACTGGTATAGGGCTGTACACATTTCACAGCTGCATTTACCATTCTCCGGTGGATGATTTGCATTATTAGTGGGGAGTAAGGCATGTGCTATACCCACATCCCTCCCACGGGGCGGGACAACGGATTATCTGCCAATCAACACCGAGCCCCATTTCTGCATACCCACGATCCCATGGCTGCAACCCTCGACGGTACCCATTACACACCCTTCAGGTGTGTGGGAATGAGATGTGGACGCACCTCTATGGACTCGTCAATCTGGGGATTTCTGTTCATATGTCCTGCATTTCATGGACACATGTCATCAACCTTAAACACGCTGGTGGTGCATATGTCTAGCTGTGCCGTAGTCACGGCTATCGCTTCTTCTGGTAGTACGATAGCAGCTGAATGGTATTCCGTAAGGATCAATTTTTGGGTCCTACAATGGACACCAATGTGCATATGTAAAGTGTAGACCTTGTTGGACTGTGTCTATCTGGCCAGTGGTTTTGACTGCTGCTGTATGTTCCCCAATCGCGGATGTCTGTTTGACTACCCATATTATGTAGTGCTACGAAAACCAGGTTATTCTAAAATGAACCCAAATGGTGTTAATGTAATGATGCAGGTTAGCAACTGCTTTAACTAATCCTCAGTAGTCTCAATAGGAAATATCCGCCACTGTCTTGTCAGATTAACACCACCAAAACATGTAGATCCTATTAATTCATTGAAGGATGTTCTTTAAAAGTGAGTACGCCATAGTTTACAGATCCTATGACCTTCCTAGTTGACGTTGTTGGTGTGCCATTAGTGTGTATTCCGCAGGTCGCCCATTTGTTCCGCAGTATGGACGCGAGTGATCCCCATTTACTTGCTGGCAGATTGAGTGCTGTGTACGCCGGTATCCGCACGACGGTCTGACTTTGTATGGGGAGTGTGTACTGTAGTCCCTATGTGTATTTCCTGTGTTATGCCTTACTGCAGCTGTGTAATTCCACCAGCTTTGCAGTTATGGGTGCCATCTTGGTCGTACGTTTGTCCATCCATGGGAATTGCCTACTGGACAATGTTATAGGGCTGTACACATTTCACAGCTGCATTTAGCATTCTCCGGTGGATGATTTGCATTATTAGTGGGGAGTAAGGCATGTGCTATACCCACATCCCTCCCACAGGGCGGGACAACGGATTATCTGCCAAACAACACCGAGCCCAATTTCTGCATACCCAGGATCCCATGGCTGCAAACCTCGACGGTACCCATTACACATCCTTCATGTGTGCGGGACTGGGATGTGGACGCACTTCTATGGACTCGACAATCTGGGGATTTCTGTTCATATGTCCTGCATTTCATGGACACTTGTCATCAACCTTAAACACGCTGGTGGTGCATATGTCTAGCTGTGCCGTAGTCATGGCTGTTCACTCCTTCTAGGTCGCTCGATCGCAGCTGGTAGATGTGGCGTACGGATCAATTTTTGGGGTCCTACAATGGATACCGATGTTCATATGTAAATTGTAGAACTTGTTGGACTGTGTCCATCTGGCCAGTGGGTTTGACTGCTGCTGTATGTTCCCCAATCGTGGATGACTGTTTGACTACACATATTATGTAGTGCTACGAAAACCATTCTTCTCTGAAATGAACCCACATGGTGTGAATCCGATGATGCAGGTTAGCAACTGGTTTAAATAAACTTCAGAGGCCCCAATGGGAAATATCCGCCACTGTATTGTCATACCTAACACCACCAAAACATGTCGATCCTACTAATTCATTGAAGGATGTTCTTTATAATTGGGAATGCCATAGTTTAACCATCCTATGACCTTCCTAGTTGACGTTGTTGGTGCGCCATTAATATGTGTTCCACAGGTCGCCCATTTGTTCCGCAGTATGGTAGCATGTGATCCCCATTTTTTTGCTGGCAGAGTGGGTGCTGTGCGCCCGGTTAAATGCGGAGGTCTGACTTTGTATGGGGTGTGTCTACTGTAGTCCCTATCTGTATACACATTCCACACCTGCATTTAGCATTATCCAGTGGATGCTTTGCATTATTTGTGGTGAGTAAGGCATGTGCTACACCCACATCCCTCCCACGGGGCGGGACAATGGATTATCTGCCAAACAACACCGAGCCCCATTTCTGCATACCCACGATCCCATGGCTGCAACCCTCAATGGTACCCATTACACATCCTTCTTGTGTGCGGGACTGGGATGTGGACGCACTTCTATGGACTCGGGACTCTCGGGATTTCTGTCCATATGTCCTGCATTTCATGGACACATGTCATCAACCTTAAACACGCTGGTGGTGCATATGTCTAGCTGTGCCGTAGTCACGGCTGTCGCTTCTTCTGGTAGGACGATAACAGCTGTATGATATTCCATAGTAATCAATTTTTAGGTCCTACAATGGGCACCAATGTGCATGTGTAAAGTGTAGAACTTGTTGGACTGTGTCCATCCGGCCAGTGGTTTTGACTGACCTTCCTTGTTGACGTTGTTGGTGTGCCATTAGTATGTGTTCCACAGGTCGCCCATTTGTTCCGCAGTATGGCAGCGAGTGATCCCCATTTTGGTGCTGGCAGATTGAGTGCTGTACGCCGGTATTATTCGCCGCACAGGTCTAACCTTGTATGGGGAGTGTCTACTGTAGTCCCTATCTGTATTTCCTGTGTTATGCCTGACTGCAGCTGTGTAATTCCACCAGGTCTGCAGTTATGGGTGCCATCTTGGTCGTACGCTTGTCCATCCATGGGAATTGCCTTCTGGACACTGGTATAGGGCTGTACACATTTCACACCTGCATTTAGCATTATCCGGTGGATGCTTTGCATTATTAGTGGGGAGTGAGCCATGTGCTATACCCACATCCCTCCCACGGGGTGGGACAATGGATTTTCTGCCAAACAACACAGAGCCCCATTTCTGCATACCAAGGATCGCATGGCTGCAACCCTCAACGGTACCCAGTACACATCCTTCATGTGTGCGGGACTGGGATGTGGACACACTTCTATGGACTCGACAATCTGGGGATTTCTGTTCATATGTCCTGCATTTCATGGACACTTGTCATCAACCTTAAACACGCTGGTGGTGCATATGTCTAGCTGTGCCGTAGTCACGGCTGTTGTTTCTTCTGGGTGGAATGGTAGCAGCTGGATGATATAGCGTACGGATCAATTTTTGGGGTCCTACAATGTTCACCAATGTGCATATGTAAAGTGTAGAACTTGTTGGACTGTGTCCATCTGGCCAGTGGGTTTGACTGCTGCTGTATGTTCCCCAGTCGCGGATGTCTGTTTGACTACCCGTATTATGTAATGCTACGAAAACCAGGTTATTCAGAACTGAAAACAAATGGTGTACATCCAAAGATGCAGGTTAGCGACTGCTTTCAATAATCCTCAGAAGGCCCAATAGGAAATATCCGCCACTATATTGTCAAAATAACACCACCAAAACATGTAGATCCTATTTATTCATTGACAGATGTTCTTCATAAGTGGGAACGCCATAGTTTAACCATCCTATGACCTTCCTAGTTGACGTTGTTGGTGTGCCATTAATATGTGTTCCACAGGTCGCCCATATGTTCCGCGGTATGAAAGCGAGTGATCCCCATTTTCTTGCTGGCAGATTGTGTGCTGTGTACGCCGGTATTCGCACGGTGTTCTGACTTTGTATGGGGAGTGTCTACTGTAGTCCCTATCTGTATTTCCTGTGTTATGCCTTACTGCAGCTGTGTAATTCCACCAGGTTTGCAGTTATGGGTGCCATCTTGGTCGTACGCTTGTCCATCCATGGGAATTGCCTACTGGACACTGGTATAGGGCTGTACACATTTCACACCTGCATTTAGCATTATCCGGTGGATGATTTGCATTATTAGTGGGGAGTAACGCATGTGCTACACCCACATCCCTCCCACGGGGTGGGACGACGGATTATCTGCCAAACAACACCGAGCCCCATTTCTGCATACCCAGGATCCCATGGCTGCGACCCTCGACGGTACCCATTACACATCCTTCATGTGTGCGGGACTGGGATGTGGACGCAGTTCTATGGACTCGTCGATCTGGGGATTTCTGTTCATATGTCCTGCATTTCATGGACACTTGTCATCAACTTTAAACACGCTGGTGGTGCATATGTCTAGCTGTGCCGTACTCACGGCTGTCGCGTCTTCTGGTGGAATGGTGACGGCTGGATGGAATTCTGTACGGATCAATTTTTGGGTCCTACAATGGACACCAATGTGCATATGTGAAGTGTAGAACTTGTTGGGCTGTGTCCATGTGGCCAGTGGTTTTGACTGCTGCTGTATGTTCCCCAATCGCGGATGTCTGTTTGACTACCCATATTATGTAGTGCTACGAAAACCAGGTTTTTCAAAACTGAAACCAAATGGTGTACATCCAGAGATGCAGGTTAACAACTGCTTTAAATAATCCCCAGAAGTCCCAATAGGGAAGTATCGCCACTTTATTGTCAGAATGACACCACCATAACAGGTAGATCACGAGCACTTTCGCCCAGTCTTACCGGGCATTTTCAAGTGTAATTAGCAGAAACATATAACTAAATACATAATAATACATATTTTAATAATAAGGTTAATACTATGTTATTTGGACAATAGCTTCTGCTATTGTCATACAATGCTGTGGGTGGTGCCGGTTACCATACATATGGCTTTCTCATAAGCCGACTTTACATTTCTAAACACTAGTGTGGCCTCCTTTAAGGCCCCTGAGCCAGTGGTGAACATTACTCAAGCCACTGCATCACTTACATATGCCTTCTACCAGCACCTACAGGACTGCATGGATCAGGCAATCCCTTACCCAACTGTGGGTCTTTGTACCAATGCCAAGAATCCAGTGTGGTGTACCCCAGCCATACACAAGATCTACAACGAGAGGAGGTAGCTACTACAAGACAGAGCAGACTCCTTGTGAGGTATGACACCCTTGCTCATTATATGCGAAGGACTACAAGCTCTCATGACATCATCCGGGGCAGGTCCCACAGATATATCACCAAGGACTCGACAGACAATCATACGGCCTTCTTTAGCTATGTTGGACACCTGGGAGGAAACTCCCAGATATGCTGTGACTGGGTTCACAATGATGTGAGGTTTACTGAACATACACACATTGCCAACATACTGGTTGACAGGTTCGGTGAAGACATCTCCACCCCCCCCACATGGAGAGATGTCTGTACCAGAAGATTGTGGCCCCCGAATGTTCTGTAACGCACAGGTGGGACATGCTCTCTCCAAGGTAGTGAACTCAGCATCCATGGGACCGGATGGTGTCCCGGCTGTGTACTCCGCGATCTCATTGTGGAATTAGACCCACAGTTAGGACAGCTGTGTAATCTTAGCCTCACCTCAGGTAACGTACCCAAGTTGTGGCGCACGGCGACTGTAGTCCCACTTCACAGGGGCAGTGCCTCCACTGACCCTGGTTATTACCGTCCCATTAGCTTGAGAAGCCTTATCTGCAAAGACATGGGGAAGGATCATACTGGAGCTCATAGATGACAACATAGGGGACCTGCATACTTTGCATCCAACCCAGTTTGGCTTGGTCAAGGGCAGATCATGCGTTTAAAACTTGGTTGACGTTTTCGGAACAGTCTCCGAGGCCATTGATGAGGGTCAGGCAGTCCATACAGCCTACCTTGACCTGGCAAAGGCCTTCAACACAATACCCCCCCTCGGGTATCATTGATGAACCCATCGGCTTGGATGTGAACCTGTACATCACGGGATGGCTTGCAAACTGGCTAGGTGACACAACCCACACGGTCATAGTTGCTGGCACCATGTCAGACTCACTTCCAGTCACAGGCGGTGTCCCACGGGGCTCTGTCCTGGGTCCACTCTTTTTCTGCATCTACATTTCCAAAGTACAAACAAACACAGGGGGGTTATGGCTGACATTGTTTGCAGATGACTGCGAACTGGGTGCCATAGTGGGACGGACATCTGACACAGATATCCTTCAAAGGGGCTTCACAAATATGGATATCTGCTGCCAGGGACATGGCCTACAGCTGACTGCCGGGTAATGCATAGTCATACCCATCGGGAAGAACAAGGTCACTCCTAGCCGCCATATGGGTGGCAGTCCACTGAGCACAGAGGGAATTACCAGGGATCTGGGGACCCAGGTTGTCAGTCACCATTCGTTCGACACACACATTGCTAATGTGGTTTGGTAGAACTTCTACATTGCCCACCTGATCGTGCAGGGATTCACATCTAGATCAGGGTAGGTCATCGACTCCTTGTACTCATTACTCATTAGACCTATGATTGAGTACATTGCCCCGTTTGGAAGGTATCTGACCCGACACCTGCAGCAGCTGGGAAGGCCCCATAGGTTCATCGTCAGACGGATGCAGGGTGTCAGGTATTTGTGTTATGCTGCCCGACTGTAAGGACTCCTGCTCCATTCAGTCACATACCACTTGTTCAGTGGTGACCTGTGCCTGACATACGAGGCCATGGTGACCCATATTTGATGACTATGCTTCACCTAATGGATCTACATCCCTTAGAACCACAGCGGCAGGTGACGTGAACCTTGACACAGTCATTAATAGAATGTGTTGGAGGGACAGATACATCACCCAGACACTCACTATGCTGTGGAACAACATCCCAGTACATGTGAGGCAGAGAACCTTGCTGGCCTTGTTCGAGGGGGATCTTGTCCAATGGATAGGGGATTGCAGATATACCCCAGGGATTACATCATTGTCACTGCTTGACAGAGGTGCAGCAATATAATAGGCATTTTATCTCCAGACTGGAGGGTTGGCAAAGGCAACATAACTATGGCCTAGGGTTATGGCTGCCCTTGGGTAGATAGCCTAGTATGTACCTATGGACCTATGAACCTATGTTCATAGTTTGTCCCATTCACACTTGTCTTTCCCCTATCCTCATTCATATGTGTATATTTCTGTGGCACATGATTGAACTATGTATTACCTGCAGGTATGCTGTCTACAGTGCACATACGTCACGGTTGATTACAGTGTATCTGTGTACCTACCTCTGTGATACTGAGGACTACCACACATCCTTCACAGCATTACATGCATATGTCCATACTATTATTCTTTGGCCTGAGGGGGGTTGTTAGGGCAACGGTTACATGTGTACCTGTTTGTGCACGCGTCATGGTGGTCTTTGACCAGCCTCCATTGCTATCGTGGGATGGACGGTAGTGTTGGTGTGTGTTTGGGATGTGTTTTCACTGCCGGTACATCTGTGGGGGGTGGGGTTGGCACATGCTCCTATTTGCAGGGAGCCCCGTCCTGGACATTTGTGTCATGCATCAACACTTGGCACGTGCCATATGTCCTGTGCTATTCCCACAGTCGTGTATGCCTTCCTGCATTACTACTGCGTGTTACTGGCTGTTTGTATCTGGTACACATGGCTATTATGGTGGATAGCTTGGCCTATTCCCATGCTATGACATACCCATTCATCCAGGCATATACATGTTATTCCATCCTTTGCATTGGCCATGGGTATTTGGCCGTCCGGCAACGCTATTCTCAACGTGTGATGTCCCACCTTCACCTTCTGTGCCTGTGGCACCCTGTTGGGGCGTTCTGCTTGGTGGGCAGATGTTCCGCCATATGTGTTTTGTTTGACATGTCTGCATAGCTAATCATCAGTACGGTGGCTGAACATACTGCCCTGTCCAGATGTGCACAGTTATGGGCACCGTGGCGTGTGCACGCCTATGGGGTTTCGACAGGTCCATACCACATGCGGGATGTACACATTCTGCCGACACATTCACATGCAGCCATTTGGATATCTGTACCTGAGGTGGGATGTTAACATGTGGGGTACATATTTGCCCACGTGGCACTGCCTAGGACAATACTTCTTACTACATTTCAGGTATACCTATTGTGTGTAGGTGTGTAGCTGCGCAAGGCTGCTAGCTGGGTTTCGTGCACGGTCGTACATGGGTGCGGGTTACATGCTATGACGGGGCTGTTGTGTATTACATTTGCATGCATGGGTTCTGCTTCTGGATATTACGCTTAGGCATACGCCGTCCTATGTGTATGCGACAGGCACGTTGCTGGGTGTAGTACATGTTGCTATGCACATGTTTGTCTGTGTTTAGGGTATCTAGTTTCCTTCTTGTTGTTATATCGACACGGCTACCCAGCTGTGTACTCTCACTACTGCTGGTGACCATGCCCATGTGGCTACTTCTATGTAGGTGCGGCGCACTGACATGCTGCGGTACACCTTCACTGGGTATGCCCACTGACAGTGCATTGCGTGACGGACACGGTATTACGCGTATACTTTGTTCCTTGGATGGGTACACTTTGGACTTCGTGGGTTAATGTTTGGTTCTCTGTTTTGTGTGAACGGGTACTATGTTGCATAGTCTGCATACGTTTCATTATCCACGGACCCTGGCTGGTGCGGTAACTATTGCAGGAGGCCTGTGGAAGTCAGCACTTTAGGTTGCTCATCGCCTGCCGGCTTGGCCACGCCTACGGCCACATCCTACTTGGGCTCGCTCACGTGCCCTCCGCACGTGTCTGTGGTTGCAGCGCACACTCATTACTATGCATATGGCGCTGCTACGCCGATTATTCACTGCACTGCCGGCGCAAGCCTTACACCGGCCTTGCGCCGAGCTTCATGTATCCCGGGGTGTGACTTGACATACACCTTCTATTTTGACATTAAAAAATGGACGGATGGGGATGACCTTGGCATTAAACTCACAAGTATGTATAGGCAGTCATTATGGAAATCTTTGCCAACTATTTTTTTTTTTTCAGAAAATATTTATTCCTTGTTAAGTTGTTTTATCATTCTTTCAACTGTATTTTGTCTGTGCTGCAATTTAGACAGTTCATTACATTTTACAGCAATCCTCTGACCTGTCAAAATAAACAATTCATGGCTCTCAGGGTGTTTTCATTTTAAATTCTTTGCACTGTCTGATACTTGTAAAAACAAATGATTCATATTATATGCTTTATTAAGTTACTGCCAGCTTCCCCTCTGTTTTGTGTTTAAAACTTTGAAATTACTAAGTGCAATTTAGACAATTTCAAGTATTACAATGGGTAATTTCCTTCCTGTAACTCTTTAAGATGCCACCTGACCTGCCTTTAATATAATGCCCTCAAGGGTTACACACATTTTGTGCTGGCTGGAGCTGTGGTAGTGAGGAATTTCAACTTTGCTCATGTTACAAAGACATGTGTCTACAGTATTTTTCCCTGGGCCTCTGCTGAAAATTGTTTTTGTTCCATCAGAAGTAAAATTGACAGGCATTTGAATTTCAGACTTCATATTCTTTAGAAAATACATAGTAAAACAACTTTTTATTCTAGCAATAAATATATAGCAACACAACCTTTTATTATAGCAATTTTTTAAGTTTATAAGATGACTATTTGAAATTTGTCCTTATTTTTCGGACTGTAATACCCTGTTATTGGCTTTGTCCAGGTTTTTTGTGCTAAGGTTGACAGCTATGGCAAGAAATGAATTCACTGAATATGTTTGAGGGCTGTATTTCCTCATTACTGGGTTTGTCCAGGTGTTTTGTGCTAAGAGGTTGACAGCTATGGTGAGAACTGAATTCATTAAATGATAGCCATTTAAGTTTCAGTCTTCCTCTCTTTCACAAAGCAGCTGATTTGGCATAGTGGTATGTTGCTCTTGACTGTTTTGCACAGGGACCTTGGTAGTAAAATGTACAGTGGTAACACAGCATTTTTCTTTCACAAAGCAGGTGATTTGGCATAGTGGTATGTTGTTCTGACTCTTTTGCACGGGGACCTTGGCAGTAAAATGTATGGTGGTAACACAGCATTTTATTCTAGCAGCTTTCCAAGATTATACAAGCAATGTTTAATGTGTCCCTGGTTTTTGCTCTTTTGACCCACCCCAATAAATTTGGCTTTTTCCAGACTTCTTGTGCTGCGAAGTTGAGATGCAGTTGAGTATTGAGTAGATTTTACAAGGAGCTGAGAGCTGCAGGGGAAGAGAAGTTTAGTGCTGATTATGCTAAGTCAGCTCACATTGCTAATAGCACAACAGGTTGTGTACTTGCTTTTGATGCAGAAGGCTGTGGGTTCTACTCCCACAAGGGGTGGATGCTGCCGTACTGAGAATGTTCTCCTTGTTGAAGATACTAACTATGAGTCTGCTATCAGTTTGCCATCCATTTCCTCTTGCAATATTACTTGCTTATTTTTTTAATGTAATATAGGCAATTTATTCCTGAGGGGCAACATACACTTTATTTTTCGATGAAACCATGAAATATAAAGGTGTTTGCTAGCAGCAACCTCTTCATTAGTTACAGATTTCTTTACTGCGGAATTATTTAGATGACTTTTACTTCTTCAGAGATTGTGCATATTTACTGATAATGGACTGTAGAGTTGTGCATATTTACTGATAATGGACTGTAGAATTGTGCATATTTACTGATAATGGTGGACTGTGGAATTGTGCATATTTACTGATAATGGTTGACTGTAGAATTGTGCATATTTACTAATAATGGTGAACTGTGGAAGTCTGAGTAGACTTTTATGATAAATGTTCTGAACTGGGCCATTTTGCCATTATGGGTGCATGCGTTTTGTTTTATTGCTTACTGGAAAAATGTTCAAAACAAATTTAAAACGCCCTCTAACAACTGTACTGTATTGTACAAGGAATATAATTTAGTACAATGAGGAAGGTGTATCAAAGAGCACATATATGTTTCATATGCAAGGGGCCTATTATTTGAAAACAACCCAAAATTAATCTTTATCTGCCACTGGCAAAATGTATTTTCTTTGAATGTGGCTTTCAATGCTGTTTCAATGAATGTGAGTTTCAAGGGCAGAGAAGTTTTAATGCTAAGTTTTCATTGTGAGACTGCATTGCTTTGTTCAGCAGATGACTAAGTATTTGTGCTGTAAAATCCAAAATACAACTTTCAAATGAAGTCCAACTCATCATAGAAGTAAAGCAGTATGCACATTAGTGTTTATGGTAAATGGAGTGAAATAGCCAAGTAATGGTTCATTGGAATGGCTGCAGAGGCTCCATTCAACCATGATTTTGTCAGGGGGGAAGGGCAGCAAACTCAGACAGGCCCAGCTGAACTATACCTCCCAACTGTCCAGATTTTCAAAGAATGAATAGATTTTTGCTTCTTATTTTTGGTTTGTTCTTCATAAAAGTTGTAGTTTTCTGGCAAATCATTTAGGAATTAAGTCAGGAAATAATGATACACTGAGTTTCAGACTTCATAACCTTCAGAAAAGTGCATGCTAAAGTAAGAACTGTTATTCTAAAAACTGTCTCAATTTATACAAGAGCAATTTTTAGTACTGTTTATATGTTCCCCCAATATATTTGGCCTTGTTCAGATTTACTGCATTAACAGGTTGAGAGGTACATGCAAATACCAAAGAAAAAACGGATGGTGCCCAAAGCAGAACTAGTAAACCAACAAAAAAAAAAAAAAAAAACACCATGAATCTGATGAAGTTGATGACGAAAATGAGATTACAGTGTACGTTAATATATTTTTTATTCAGTATTGTGAAATCAGCGTGTCTTTAGTTTTTGTATTGGTTCCCGCTTTTGAACATTAAATCTTGCTGCCTGTGGATTCGAGGTACATGCAAATAAATTGCTTTATAGAATTAGGCATAGCCAGCCTCTCAACTGTCCCCGATTTTGGCTCAAAATGTTGCTCTTCCCCCTAATATTCCCTCCGCAAAATAGCAATTTTGGAAGAAAACATGGAGGGTTTACAATTAAGAAATAACTGTAATAATCAAAGTTATAGATTACTTGAAATGCATGCAGCTTCTTTTATTTTGTCAGCTGCTCAAGTTAGCAGTACTAATTTATTTTATTTTATTTTATTTTACATTTGTTGACCGGGCTAGTCTAGCTGGATATATGTCCATTTTCAGTAGAGGCCCGGGGAGAAAAGCTCCACACAAAACATAAATGAACAGACTTGTTAATAAAAACATACAATAAAATAGAAATAAAAATCAACTTGTTAATAAAATCAACATACATTAAGGAACTCAAACAGTTAGAGATCATACATAAAGTTCGGTCAGTTTCAAAACAATTTTACCTAGTACATAAAGGATATGTAATATGGCATCTGCCATAGAGATAACAGTTAAAGCTCAGGGGGGTAGAGAAGTAGAAGGAGAATGTGAGATAAATAATAGCGAAGGGACAGGAGTCAGGAAATGAGAGAGGAAAAGAAGGAAGACAGTCAAGAGGAGGTGAGAGAGCATAGTAGGACAGCAAGGGTGAAGAAGCAGGGTAGAAGCTAAATATTAAGCAAACAGAAGGGTTAAAGGTACAGAGAGGGAAGTTACCCTGGAGTACTACAAGAACAAAGCCAGTGGTTGTGGAAGTACAGTTTGATTTGTTGTTTGAAGAGAGGTAGGGATGAGATTAAAGTTAAGTCTTTGGGCAGCAAATTCCATGCCCTGCCAACAGTGTTGGTGAAAAGAGAGTCACCAGCTACGTTATGGGCCTTTATGGGTTTGGTCATAAGTTTACAGGAGGAATGAAGAGAGGTGAGATTGTTATAAGGGAGTATAAGTTGTGATAGAATAGGGGTGTTATTAGGTTGGTACAGTAGTTTGTGGGCAATTGTGAGTTGTGAGATAATAAGATAGTTTTGTAGTTCCAGCCAGCCTAAATGTTTCAAATTAAGGCAGTGATGGGTTCTAAAAGGTTTGCCAGTGGCGAAGCGGGCAATGTTATTGTAGCAGGTTGCTAGTTTGTTTAGGTTAGATTTCTTGAGGTTGGTGAAGATAGGAGAGGCGTAAAAGAGAGTGGATATTAGATGGGAGTGAGCAATAGTAGCTCTTGTAGAAGGGGTGAGAAATGGTTTAATGCGGTATAATGATCCTATTTTTCTGTTAACTGATTTGATAGTATTGTTTATATGTTGGTCAAAAGAGAGATTGTTATCAATGGTTATTCCTAGCAGTTTAGTTGTAGAGTCAGGAGAGATTACAGTGTTGTTGTTTGAGGAGATGGTGAAGTTTAGTGGAGGGGTACAAGTGGTGGGGGTAAAGAGGAGAAGTTTGGTTTTTTTAGCGTTGAGAAGTAGGTACCGTCTAGTGAACCATGTTTCTACTGTGTTGAACATAGTTTGAGTTAGTGAGATGAGATCTGAAGAGGAGGATGCTGAGCAAATGATGGTGGAGTCATCTGCATATTGAATACAGGTAGCTTGAGGAATTACAGAGTGGAGATCATTTATGTAGAGGGAGAAGAGGAGAGGACCAAGAATGGAGCCCTGAGGGACTCCAATGGTAATGGGCAGTAAGGAGGAGATGTGGTTTTCCCAAAGAATGGCTTGTTGTCTGTTACTGAGGTATGATGTAAACCATTTGATGGCAAGGCTATCAAATGAGAGTGATTCAAGAATGCTAATTAAAGAAGAGTGGTTGACCATGTCAAAAGCATTGGAGAGGTCAATGAATAGGGCAGAAGAGAGAAGATTATTGTTGCGATTGCTGTTAATGGTATCTACAAAGGAAAGGAGGGCAGTGGTGGTGCTATGGTGAGGTCTAAAGCCATGTTGACAGTTAGCTATAATATTGTGAAGAGAGAGGTACTGTAGAAGTTGCTGATGAATACATTTCTCCATAATTTTTGCCAAAGGAGAAAGAAGAGCAATAGGTCTAAAGTTGGAATAGTCAATAGAGTCACCGCCTTTGTGTAGTGGGATAATATGAGAGATTTTCCAAATATCGGGGATGGTTCCTTCTTGGATGGTCCTGTTTATGAGTATAGTAATTGGGTAAGCAATTTCTTTGGCTGCCTTTTGCAGAAAAAGGGAAGGGAGTTTGTCAGCAGAGGGGGTACAAGGTTTCAGTTTGTGAATAAGTTTATAGATGAAAGAGGTAGGGATAGGTTGTAGAGAGAAGTTGTAGGAAGAGTTTACTAGATTAATAGGAGGATAGAAGTTATTATTGTTTAATTGTCTAGCGAGAGTTTGAATAGTTTCAGTAAAGAATGAATTAAAAGTGTTTGCAGTTTGGAGAGGGGTGTCTGGGTCAGCATTTAGTGGGGAGGGAGTTTTAGCTGTTCCTGGTGAAAGGAGTCTATTGATTGAGGACCAGAACTGTTTGGGTTTATTTAAGTTGGTTTCTTGTAGTTCATAGTAGAACTTTCTTTTGTCGGTGAGTATAGCTTTTTTGGTAAGATTTCTAAGTTGGCGAAAGTGAAGAAAGTCAGAGTTAATTCTATGGGATCTCCATTTGTTCCAAACCTTATTTTTAGAGATGATTAGTTTTTTAGTTTCATTTGAGAGCCAAGGGGCTGTTTTAGATTTCATTCTAATAGTACGCTCAGGAGCATGTATATCCAAAATAGAAAGGAAAGTAGAATTAAAGAATGATACTGCTTCATTAAGTGGAAGAGTTTTTAAGGGGTTCCAGTTGCAAGCTCTGAGTTCATTTTGAAATAGGTCGATTTTAAAGTGTTTAGTGGACCATATTTTTCTTATATTAGGGAGATGGAGATAGTCAGTCTTCTCCCTTGTAATGTAAGTTAAGCAATGATCACGGAGGTCATCAGGCATAGTCCCGACTTTGTAGGTGATGTTAACATTGTTTATGAGAATCCAATCTAAAATAGTTTGTTTCATACTTGACATATTAAGCCTAGTTGTAGAGGTAATGGTTTGGATAAAACCGTTTAGGTTAATGTGAGAGGTGGGATTGTCAGTATTGATAGTATTCCAGTCGATATTTAAGTCACCAAGAATTATAGTTTCTTGGGGGTAGTTAATGGAAACCCAACTGAGAAAGTCTTCTACAATTGGTATATTGTTTCCAGGAGGTATATATGCAGATGAGGTAAAGGGCTTTCTTAGCATTAAGTTGAAGTTTAGTGATGATGGCTTCTACCTTACTATCTTGGGTTGGACAGGCTGAAAGGGTAGAGATGTTAAGATGATTTTTAAACAGTATTGCTACTCCACCACCTTTCCGTTTAGTACAGTCAAGCCTAAGTATATTATAACCTTGTGGTATAATTTCAGTATCTTTAGTGGCTGGTTTTAGCCAGGTTTCAGAGAGACAGAGAATGTCAAAACAGTGAGTATCTAGGAGGGTGTGTAGGTAGGGTACTTTGTTGTTTATGCTTCGTATGTTTAGATGTCCTATGAGGAGGGTGTTTTTGGTGAAAGGTTTAGATGCTTGAGAGGAAGGATATATGGTGCCTGGGTTGGGGTGAATGTCACCATCTTGTAAGGTAGGGTCATTAGGCTTAGATGTGGGTTTGATTCTGAGAAGGGTTAGAGGTCTTATTTTTTTATCTGAGGGTAGGGTATAGGTGAGGTGAGCGTACCTATGGTATTTGGGTAGGTAGTAACTAGGGGTGGAATTGACATTAGAGAAAGTAGTGAGAGAAGTGTAAAAGGAAGATGTATGTGTTTGTGAGTGTTTAGGCTGAAAATGGAGTGGGTACTCTATCAAGGTAATGAGGTAGGTTGAGTAGAGAGTAGTTATAAGTAGAATTGAGAGTATAAGCAGTGTGGCTAGGTTGAGACTCATTTTTATAAGTAAGTAAGTTAGAAGTGGTTATAGGGAGGATGTAAAAGATTAGGGGTAGTCAGGAGGAAGTATGTGTATATAATGAAAAAGAAAGATAATATACAGCTGCAACAGGAGGTAAGGCTATAGAAGGAACTATAAGGTAGAGGGGGGTGAAAAATGTGTGGAGAGGTATAGAAAGAGTGGTAATAGAGATAGAGGAGAGATGGTAAGAAAAGGATAGGAGGGCTAGTGTGTAAAAGAGGAGAGAGGGAGGAGGATATGGGGTGTGTGAAGGGGAGGGGATTTGTTTGGTGGGAAAGAGGAGGATAGGATGACAGGGTAAGGGGTGGGGCTAGAGAAGTATAAGAGTAGGACCCCTGGGGGTGGGTGGGAATTGGGGGTAGGGAGGGGAGCGAAGTGAGCCCGCAGGGCGAACGGAGCGGGTTGCACAGATTAGACCAAGGAGGAATGAAAAAGTATCAGAGAAAGCCAGGTGAGTCAAGGTAGGTTGCACAGATTAGACCAAGGAGGAATGAAAAAGTATCAGAGAAAGCCAGGTGAGTCAAGGTAAGAGAAGGTGGTCTGAGGGGGAGAGGATAAGAGAGAACTTCAAGAGGAGGAAAGGGATAGAAGTAGGTAAGGTACAATAGGAGAATTAGGCAAAAGTAAAATTCAAGTACAATGAGTGTAGAAGGTGATAGGGTGACATCTAGTGGGCAGAAGCGGAGGTGCAGTGAGCGTACACAGGGGTTCTCAAAGAAGAACCAGACCAAAGTGTGAGAAGGTGCAGGCTAGGTGGCAGTTCAAAGGGAGTGAGAGGAAGGTAATAAGCAGTAAGGGGAGAGGGCTGCTGCTGGCAAGCTTAGCTGGGGCAAACAATAGAATCTAGCAGGGTAACTTGGTTATAATATATTACACGTTGGTATAAATAGACATACTTTCATGGCAGCTTGAGGTAGTGGGATATCAGAAGGCAATGTCCTGAACTTTCCAAGGGTAGCAGGCAGAGAGCACCCTAGTATAGTTAGAGGAGAGGTTCAATCCCGTCAACAACACAAGGTGAATCAAGGGATAGCTAGTACAAGGGAAAAAGTGGAAGAAAAAGATTAGATAGAGTTAAAAAGAGTATAAAATACAGTATTCTAATACAATGCAAAATCTACAGGATTATCCAAGTACTGAGCTTAGTAGTAAACACAATAAATCACATCAACAGTCAGGCAAGACCAAGCATTTACAATAGTAACATAGAGCTGAGCATAGCACCTGCAGAAGATAAGTTGAGTTAAAGGCTACTGCAAGCTATGTAAAGTACACAACCATAGTAGAAGCTGTAGATAATTCAAAAAAGTTAGTAGGGTAAAACCAGGTGTAGTGAGGGGAAACCCTTAACTGCGAGATCCCAGCCCAGTCTGTGCGTGTAAGGTCACGCTAGTTATACGCAGGTCAGACATAAGGCAGAAGAAGTAAATTTAGGTATTTACAACAGTAAGCCAGTCAATAGAGGAGAAGTCCCCCTAGTTAATGTAAAACCCTGGGTTAAATATTCACCCAAACACTACCTAAGATAGCAGTATGGGGCAAGGAGGGGAATAAGTAGCCTGCACTCTCTCACGCAGTAGTCGCAAGACAGTATAAGCTTAGATAAAAACAGGGTTGGATTAGTAAATAGTTACCATAAGTCTAACTTCTCCAAGGCCTAGTGGTTATCAGAGGGAATTATCTAAGATAGAAAGGCCAGTACTGATTGTGTCAACGTAACCTAAGCTGGCATACAGTCGCTAATCATCACTAGTGTAATTGCATACAGCGTTAGGCAAATGGAACAGTACAAGCATCAAAAAGGCTGAAATTCAGCAGATGCGAAGGGGTAGGCAGCGTTTGTATGGAAAAAACAATCAATAGTGCTGCTACCTCCTCCAAAGCGCCGTGATTATCTGTGTTACAGTGATAGACACAATCAAAAGTAAAGAGATATGCAGTCGCTAAACAATTAGTGTACAAACCTACAGCATTAAGAGGCTACAGCAACTCAGGCATTTCAAAGGCTAACTATGTATCTAAACAAGCGTAAGCCGCATTTATGTTGTAAACAATCAAATATGGTGCTAACACGCTGTCGCCTCAATAAAAAGGAGTGAACAGCACTTATGAGATATAAAACAGTCAAAAGTAAAGGTAATACTTTGTCGTAACACTGTAGGTACGCAGTACTAAGGCTGAAAGCCACTACGTAACTGTTTCTACAATGATATAGTACACATAGTAGCGAGAAACAAAGTACAAGCAGGATATGCAGCTATTCAAGAGAAGTTTGGCAGTAATGATGCATGTTCACATAACGCATGTTACAGAGAGGTCGCTACAATCAAGAAACACAACAAACGCTAACATCACAGATGTGTGTACAGAGAGGCATATAGACAAATATCCCAGTTTAAAAAAGGACAATATATGAAGCAATCTCATTCGCGTTTACAGAGATAACAAAAAGCACAAGCTGTAACATGTAAGCCCTACAGTTTAGCCACAAATGTTGTAGGAAATATGCACAAACTTACTGTAGAGTAAGAGCACACAGCCAGGTATGCACAGCAGCAGCGAGGTGAGCAGAAGTAAAGATGGCGCCCAGAGAGATCGAAGGGCCTTTAAGAACTTACAGAGGAAGTACTGAGGGAGGGGGCATTTTAAAGTGTCCCTTCTTTACAGGTTCCCAGCTGTATTGTGTGGCTATTTTATATTTTTGCATCACATTTTTGGTCCATTTTTCATTAAATTGTGTTTTTTGGCAAATTAGTGACAAATCACTAAAGACTGAAGTTAGAAAATAATGACAGACATTTGAGTTTCAGGTTTTATACCCTTCAGAAAATTAATACTAATGCAAGACCTATTCTATTATCTTTCTAAGTTTATTAGAGCAATATTTAAAAATTGTCCTTATTTTTGGGCCTTTGTCCCACTTCTGTGTATGGCTTTATCCAGATTTCTTGCTCTGAGGTTGAGAGGTATGACAAATATGTCAGGGCCATCACAGTCAGCCAGAGACATTTCAAACTGTGACATACTTGTTGCACCCCACTCCCCCATGTAGTGACTCTGGATGTGTCCAAGCAAGGCAAGGAGTAGTTATGCAGTGTAAATGTGCAGTGTGCCCCCCCCATCCAAGGTAGACACAAGTACTACAGTGGCTTTTCATCTGTCCTTGATTTTGCAGAATGGTCTGGTTTCTGTCATATTTTTGTACTGTTGATTTATGTTTATTACTCAGATTTATGCTTATTAATCAGAAAGTGCCTGTTGCTCTGTGTTTAAGTAGCAATGCTTTAATGACCATAAGGTAAGCTTGTCTGATATCGTAAGATGCAAGTAAGCTTTAATAAGCATACTGTTAAAGAATTGCCAACATTGAAAGCCTTTTTGCTGTTGCCATGCAGAGAATACTTGACTAGATAATGTATAAGCCTTGGGTATTAAAGGACAGGATTCCATTATTTTAAAAAAACTAATTACTCTTGTTGGAGACTTCCATTCATCTCTACAGACTTTACCCATAAACTAAACAGAATGCCAATCATGTGTGGTCCATAACCTGTACAGTAATCCTTTAAGCAATGTATCTTGAGCTTGTTTCTTGTTTGCTTTTCAGTTTTTACTTTGATCATGTTTTGCCCATGAAACAAGTAGATAGTTGTCAGGCAGCAGGTCTTTTTTGGATAAGAAACATTTTTACAAGTGGGGGTATCACAGAGATTTCTACTTTCAGCATGTTACTTGGTACTTTAATAAAGCTGAATATAAATTATAATTAGAACTGCAGTGCAAGGAGAAGTGGATTGAGTTGAGTGCTTCTTGTTTTTCTTATACTTGATTTTGACTGGCATTCCAGTAATGTATTTAATAAGTAATTTATTTTTTCATGTCTCACAACCTTTTGTTTCCATCTAGATATTAAGTAAGCTGTCATGCAGCCAATGCATTGAAATATTTTTATTCTTCTACACTTATTTTTGTCTTGATTGGACTCTCATAATGATGGTTTGGCACCCAGGGCAGCATATTTAATTAAAGTTAGTTTTTGTGGTTTTGAGCATAGCTCCTCCCCGTTCTAGTTGGCCACACTGCTTCCCCATTGACCCCACCCATTCAGCTGTCTCCTGCAGCCCCCCTTTGATTTGAAGTCACCAGCCACCACTGCTGATAATTCCAAGATGGCAGATACCTCAGCCAATAACCAGCAAAAATAATAAGGGTATATGGATAATCTGCATATCTGGACCATGAAAAACAATATTGATCTTAACAGTAAAAATTGGAGTATTTTGCATCATGATGCGGAACCATAATTACATTTAACAGTCTGCATTCATTAAAGATTTGGCTATTTTGGTAGCTAGTTGAGTTTTAGCATTAGTGCAAGTACAATACTTAATGTTTGTCATTAAATTAATCTGAGGACAGTGCCATTTAGACAAGACATACTATTACCTTTGTTTAAAACCATGGTAAGATGCCATATTCAGTACTGTTCTATATTTTGTGCTTATTCAGTTAAGGAAGTAAATGAAAGTTATAGAATTCATCAGTTATACACAAATATACTTAGTGAAATTGTTGGCTTACAATGAAAAGTCTGAAGTGTCTCAAATTATACTCCATTAATTATGAGGAAATTTATTTAAGGAAATAACAGTGACGTCAATATTCCAAAAAAAATATAGAATCAAAGGCCCTTTCTATATGTAAACTAATCAGTAAAGCTTTTTCATTCACTATTTAAAAATTCAATGAGAGTGAGAACTCTTAATATTATCATGGGTGTGTATTTTGTAAATGAATCCTGAGTGGCCATTGCTTATCATTTCAGAGAGTGGGATTTTCATTCTGTCAACAAATATGGACATTGATATCTTATAATCATTGTTTAAGAGGGAAATAGTCTAAAAGAACTACAAAGTTGTGGGTCTTTATTAGTTTTGAGAATCAAAGCAATCAGTGAATATCGCCAGGATGGTGGAGTAATATTGTGAGTTTGTACTTCAAAGTTTTGTGGAGTAAAGATATAATAGTTTAATGGAATAGTTCATCAATTTCTATAATAATATCATCTGTACAATGGGCTTTATTATGTTTAAACTTCTTAATCTTTTTTAGTCATTTGTTAATTTAATTGCATTTAATTAAACTGTATTTGCCATAATATTGATACACATGTCCTAGCCTGCGCTGCATTTGAATTATATTTACTGCTGTTTTAGCTGCTTTTCTGTAAAAAAAAAAAAAAAAAATTAAAAAAATTCCTAGCTTGTTTCCTGCCTTTCCTGTAACTTATCTAGTCCAGATACAGACTTGCTGTATCCAGGACTATTAGTAAGCTCTTGAGCCCCTCAAGCCTTTCTGTGTTGGAGGGAAGCCTTCTAGCTTATCAGTGGGAGTGGTAAGCATCAGGTAGTCTATCTACCATGGGAAGAGTGAGTTTGGCCCAGAAATTATAGTTTATTGGCCATTGGGGAAGCTCTTCCATCTCTTTCAACCTTCTGATTCAAAAGCCTGTGTTTGTGCTTGTTTCCTGCCTTTTCTGTTACTAGTCTAGTCCAGGTACAGATTTGCTGTATCCAGGACTCTCTGTAAGCTTCTGAGCCCCCCAAACCTTTCTGTGTTGGAGGGAAGCCTTCTAGCTTATCAGTGGGAGTGGTAAGCATCAGGTAGCCTTTCTGTGTTGGAGGGAAGCCTTCTAGCTTATCAGTGGGAGTGGTAAGCATCAGGTAGCCTATCTACCATGAAAAGAGAGGATTTTGGCCCATAAATTGTAGTTTATTGGCCATTTAGGCAGTTTTCCATCTCTTTCAACTTGCTGGATTAAAAGCCTGCATTTGTACCTGTTCCCCACCTTTCCTGTAACTAGTCTAGTCCAGGTACATATTTGCTGTATCCAGGACTCTTTGTAAGCTTCTGAGCCCCCCAAGACTTTCCGTATTGGAGGGAAGCCTTCTAGCTTATCAGTGGGAGTGGTAAGCGTTAGTTAGCCTATCTACCATAAGAGGAGTGGTTCCTGGCCCAGAAATTTTAGTTACTAGCCGTTTGGGCAGTTTTTTCCCATCTCTCTCAACTTTCTGGTTTAAAAGCTGCACTTGCACTTGTTTCCCACCTTTCCTGTTACTAGCCTAGTCCAGATACAGAGTTGCTCTATCCAGGACTGTTGGTAAGCTTCTGAGCCCTGCAAGCCTTTCTGTGTTGGAGGGAAGCCTTCTAGCTTATCAGTGGGAATGGTAAGCACTAGGTAGCATATCTACCACAAGAGGAGTGGTCCTGGCCCTGAAATTGTAGTTTATTGGCCGTTTGAGCAGTTTTTTCCATCTCCCTCAACTTTCTGGTTTTAAAGCCTGTGTTTGCACTTGATCCCCACCTTTCCCATAACTAGTCTAGTCCAGGTACAGATTTGCTGTATTCAGGACTGTTTGTAAGCTTCTGAGCCCCCCAAGCCTTTGTGTTGGAGTGCAGCCTTCTAGCTTAGAGTGCTAAGTATTAGGTAGCCTGTCTACCACAAGAGGAGTGGTTCTTGGCCCAGGAATTGTAGCTTATTGATCATTCGGGAAGCTGTCCATCTCTTTCAACTTTCGGGTTTAAAAGACCACATCTGCGCTTGTTTCCCATCTTTCCTGTAACTAACCTACTGGAAAGCACTAGAAATCCTTAAACTGATACAAGTCTTCTAGCTTAAAAGAGAGACTTTGGAGTGATTTGAGTATCAGTTTTTTGTATTTTCTTGCTGAACTTAACTGTTTTCCACCTAAACACTGATTTTCCAGCACTTATTGTGATTTAAAAGCTTTTTTTTCACATATTGTACTTATTTGACTGCCTGCACTTTTAAAAAGTTGTTTTTTGTTTAAATAAATTGTTTAACTGTTGCAGGCTACACACTAAAGTGTGATGACCTTTTCTGATTGCTTGTAGTCATTTAAAGCTGTTTAAGTGTACTTTTTACTGTTTTTGCCTTCTCTTTTCAAAAAAGAAAATTTCTTGTTTCCTGCCTTTCTAAGCTAGTATAGTCCACTTTTCAGGCTAGTGCTGAATTCAGGGCTGTGTTACAAGTTTCTGAGTTACCCATACCTTACTTGGATAGAGTGAAGTTTCTCTGTTCACCTGTGAGAGAGGGGAACTTTGAGCAGCCATCTGTTGCTGGAGGAGTGGTTCCAGCCCAGAAGTTAGTTTTAAAAACGTGTTTGCACAGTGTTGTGTGCTGGGCAGCACCAGTTAGCTAAGGTTAAATTATTCCCGGCTCCACTAAGTCTCCTCTTCAGTTTTTCATTTGAAACTAGTCTAACTCTCAACCTAAGCACTCACAAAGCATCCTACAGTCCAGCACTTGCTCAGACCTAATAGCAATCACTAATATACCCCGACACTTGACTGCCCAGCAGGGCAAAGCTCTTTATCCACCCCTCACCAACCAAGCAACTAAGCAGCTCACCCTACTATTCAGGCATGACCAAAGGGCAACTTCAGGTGTACTCTCCAGTCCAGCTGGTGAATCTGGGTATCCTCAGGCAATGTTACAACTGCCTCATGTATACAAACAGCCCTCTCCTCCTGCCACAAAACACTAAAATATGCGAGAGATGCAATTATACAGCCAAACTGGAGGCTAAGGTCTCTCCACCCAAGACTGGAACAGATAGTCATGAGGAGAAGGTTAACACTTGCGCCACACCTCCAGCCTCACATAGACCTACTAAACCAGCACTGGCAAAAAATACACATAAATACACAAAATCATACTCAGAGGCACTAAATAAAAACCTGCAAAAGCATCAGAGAGCTCCAAAGCAGGCACCCACATAACCTGCACCTCCCATCACAAACCAGACAACACATAAAACAAAATCAATGTGCCGCACAATCACAGCCCTTAAGGCAAAATAACATACCTAACACACTAGTAATAGGTGATTCAATAGTCTGAGACACTGATGCCCCAGTCACTAGGCTGGACAAGGAGAAGGTTGCTGTTAGCTGCCTGTCGGGAGCCAAACCGCCACATAACACAAGCACTCAGTTCATTCCAAAACAAGTACAAATATGACTCTCGTCATTGTTCATGTTGGTGTGAATGACCTGAGACATACCTCCCTGGACTACATGAAGAGAGACATGGAAGAGCTCTCTGATCATGTAGCCCAGGAGGGTATGACCCTGACCCTGAGTAGCCTCCTGCCCTCACCAAGAATGATATCTCAGTATAAGGAAAAAATGATCAATTTCAACAATTGGCTAAGCTTCTGGTGTCATTCAAAGGGGATCCAGTGTCTATCAGCCTGGGATGACATGCTCGACAAGCAGCATTGCTTCACAAGAGATGGCTTGCACCTGTCACCCCTTGGCTTTTGAATACTGGCCAAGGCTCTTGCTGCCCCCATAGTGCCTTTTTTTAGGCAAGGCTCAAAATTCAAACCCGTCTCCGTAAACAGCACAAGTAAAAAAAATGAGGGTTATGCTACTCAGTGCCAGGAGTTTAAATTTCAAAATGCATGCGCTCGAAGCACTCCTAAGAATGGAAAATGTCGACATCTGTACAGTAACTAAAACCTGGTTCAAGGCTCCAGAGAGCACTCCAGCACTACTGGGCTATAACTCATACCACACATTTCGACCACAGAACATGGACCAAAATACAAAAGAAGGGGGTGTATCCATATTCATCAAGGATACCCACACCTCCAGGTTAGTGGCGCAGCATGATACCTCTGAGATCATCCATGTGCAGTTAACATAGGGTAAATCAGCAATGCAAATTGTGGCCTACTACAGATCACCCTCCATGACCCAGGACCACAACTCCGCCTTTCTGGAGACACTGGAAACATGAAGGTCCTACCGAACACCCTGATATTTGGCGATTTCAATTACCCTACCATTAAATGGGAAAACTACTTGAGTACAAACTCCCAGGCTCAGCTCTTCCTGGAATTTATCAACTCAAATGCCCTGGGTCAGCTGGTAAACTCCCCTACCAGAGGCCACAACATATTGGACCTGGTCATCACCAACATGGGTGACAGGTGTTCCATACCAGAGATTAACCCGTCACTGGTTAGATCAGACCATAAACTAATCACCCTGGATGTTCACACCCCACCACCACCCTCACCCAAGGAAACCACAGTGAAAAACTTTTCTAAAGCAAACTTCACCTTACTTAAGGCAGAGGTGGTAAGTTTCACAGCCCCCACGCTAAAGGATAAAACTGCCCAAGATGCAGAATCCTTTACAATTGCACTCTATGAGCACCTACAAGGATGCGTGGATCATGCCATCCCTAGCAAAACCAAGACTCACTCCACTAAGAAAAGGAAACCAGTCTGTTGGACCCCTGCCATAAACAGGTTATACAACAAAAGGAGGAGACTAGTTCAGAAAAAAAGCAAACCCCAGGAAAGAAAGACATCCCTGATCAGTATCAGTAAGAAACTAAGGTCCCTCATAAAATCATCCAAGGCTAACTTTGAAAGAAAAATAGCCAAGGATTCGAAAGATAACCACAAAGCTTTCTTTAGCTATGTCAAGAATCTAAGTGGCAACTCACAGATATTCTCTGAGCTAATGCAAAATAGCACAAAATTTACTGAACCTACTGATATTGCCAACATCCTGGCAGATAGATTCAGTGCAAACCTCACCCCCTCTCAACTTCAAAAGGGCCCACAACAATACCGGAAAAGTGTAGTGTTCCGGAAATCAGAGAAGCACAGGTAAAAACAGCCCTTTCAAAAGGCAAAACTACAGCATCAATGGGGCCAGATGGTGTCCTAGGCTGCATCTTGCACGAACTAAAGAACGAACAAACCCCCCACCTAAACACGCTGTTCAACCTCAGCCTCTCCACAGGCTAAGTGCCCATAGAATGGCACAAAACAATGGTTATTCCACTCCACAAAGGAAGGGCCACAACTGACCCTGGTAACTATCGCCCCATAAGCCTGAATAGCCTGGTCTGCAAGGCTATCGAGCGCATCATCATGGAACTCATTAACAAAGACATTGGGAACCTCCAAACACTTGACCCGACCCTGTTTGGCTTTGTTAAGGGCAGATCATGCCTACTAAACCTGGTTGACTTCTTTGAGACAGTCACCAAGGCCGTAGATGAGGGAAAGGTGGTTCACACAGCCTACCTTGATCTCGCCAAGGCGTTCAACACCATTCCTCACTCAGGTATTATAGAAAAACTCACCAGCCTGAACATATACCCCTACGTCACAAGATGGGTTGCCAACTGACTTATAGACAGAACTCAAATGGGAAGAATAACGGGCTCCAGGTCAGACTCTAAACCAGTCACAAGTGGTTCATAGGTTCATAGGTAGGTACTAGGCTATTGGCCCTAAGGCCTATACAAGCCAAAAAGGTACCCTGGCTTTCACCACCCAAGAAAATTATTTCCTGTGCCCCTGTCAAGCAGAACCACAGAAGTGATCCCTGGGGTGAATTTCCTATTACCCATCCAATCATCAAGACTTTTCTTGAAGAGTGCTAATGAGGAGCTCTGTTTGACATAGATAGGTAGTCTGTTTGAGAGTATGGGAAGTCTCTGGGACAGGAATCTATCCCTCCAGCATGTTCTGTTTATTGTGGTGAGATGGTTTAGGTCCCTAGAGTGTGTAGCTCGGAGGGATTGGGATTTCTTTAAGTGGAGCATGTCCAACAGCTCTGGATATGACATAGCTTTGTATGTTAAACAGAGATCGTCTCTGAGTAGGTGATATGCGACGGAGTAAAGCTGGAGTTTTTTGAGACAGTCTGCGTAAGGCATCTGTTTGAGGCCAGTAATTCTCCTTGTGAGGTATTTTTGTGGCCTTTCCAGTTGTTGTAGATGTCTTGTGAGGTACATACCAAAAGGGACGTTGTACTCTATAATGGGTCTAATGAGTGAGGAGTAGAGGGGAACAAAGACAACTTTTTTTCTGGATGAGAAACCTTTTGTGATGAGGTGTGCCACGTAGAAGGATTTCTTGACCACTGTGGCAATGTAATTATCAAAGAAGAGACTACTGCCCACCTGTGTCCCAAGGTCTCTTATCACACTTTCGGTGTTAAGTAGACTACCACCTATGTGGTAGTTCATGGGTACAGAGTTTTTACCAAAGGGGATGACAATGCACTTTTTGGCATTGAGCTTGAGACCATGTCTTTGACACCAGGCATCTGTCTCAGTGAGGCCCTTTTGTAGGATGTCCACATCGTTACGAGTTTAGATTATGGCTCCTAGTTTGCAGTCATCTGCGAATTTAATTAGCCAAAGACCTTCTGTGTTATCCTGTACTTCAGAGAAGTAGATACCAAACAGTAGAGGACCCAGGACTGAACCCTGTGGTACTCCACTTGTCACTGGTCTGAAGTCTGATTTGGAGTCTGCTACTTTCACAGTGTGTGTTCTGTCAGTAAGCCAGGTGGCAACCCATCTTCTGACATAGGGATTTATACCTAGTTTAGTGAGTTTATCTATAATTCCAGAGTGGGGGATGGTGTTGAATGCCTTGATGAGATCTAGACAGGCTGTGTGAACCACCTTACCCTCATCTATGGCTTTGGTGACTACTTCAAAGAAGTCAATCAGCTTTCGGAGACATGATCTGCCTTTTACAAACCCAAACAGTGTGGGGTCCAGAGTTTGGAGATCTCCAATGTCTTTGTTTATGAGTTCCATGATGATACGTTCCATGGCCTTGCAGACGAGGCTCGTCAGGCTAATGGGACGGTAGTTCCCAGGGTCTGTTGTGGCCCCCCCCTTTGTGGAATGGGATAACTGTCAAGGTGTGCCATTCAATGGGCACAAAGCCTGAGGTGAGGCTATGATTGAACATGGTACTTAGGTGGGGTGCCATTTCATTCTGTAGTTCATTTAGAAGGCAGCCTGGGATGTTGTCAGGTCCCATGGATGCTGTGTTCTTTGCTTTGGAGAGTGAGGTTTTTACCTGTGCAGCCATAATTACAGGAACGTTGCATTCTTCCGGTATAAAGATGGGCCCTTTAGGGGGTGAGAGGGGGGTAAAGTTAGCACTGAACCTATCTGCCAGGATATTGGCAATATCAGTTGGTTCTGTATATTTAGTGGCATTGTGCCGTAACTCAGAGCAGATCTGAGTGTTGCCATTGAGATTCTTGACATAGCTATAAAATGCTTTGTGGTTGTCTTTTGAATCAGTAGCAATTTTGTTTTCATAACTAGCTTTGGAGGATTTTATGAGGGATCTCAGCTTCTTACTGAGGCTGACCAGGGAGTTCCTCCAATCGTGGGATTTTACTCTTTTTTGCAACAGTTTCTTTCTTCTGTTATAGAGTTTATGGCAGAAGACCACCAGATTGGCTTCCTTTTTTTGGAGAATAGCATCTTGGTTATGTTAGGGATAGCACGATCCATGCACTCGTGTAAGTGCTTATAAAGAGCATTTGTGTAGGATTCAGCAGTCATACCTCTACTGTCCATCTGCATGGGTGTCGTGAAGTTTGCCACTTCTGTCTTAAGAAGAATGAAGTTGGCTTTGAAAACATTTTTTACGGTTGTTTTCCTAATGGTGGGGTGGGGGCAGGATGTGGATGTCTAGGGAGATAAGCTTGTGGTCAGATCTGACCAACGAGATGCTGACCTCTGGTGTAGAACACCGGTCACCCATGTTGGTGATGACCAGGTCTAGGATATTGCTGCCTCTGGTGGGGGTGTGAATAAGTTGATCCTAGGCGTTGGAATTGATGATTTCCCGAAAACTTTGAGCAAAAGTATTGGTACATGAGTCGTTTTCCCAGTTAATGGCAGGGTAGTTGAAATCACCCATTATTAGAGTTTTGGGTTGTACCTTAATATTTTCCAGTGTATCAAGAAAAGAGGAGTGGGAATCCTGGGGCATGGTGGGGGGTCTGTAGCAAGCTACAATCTGGATTGCGGTTTTGCCCAGAGTTAGTTGAACTTGGATAATCTCGGCTGCATTATGGTGAGCAACTAGCTTGGAGGTGTGGATATCCTTAATGAATATGGACACGCCTCCACCTTTAGTGTTTCGGTCCGAGTTTGGTGGCCGAAAGGTGTGGTATGAATTATAGCCTGGTAATGCAAGGGTGCTCTCTGGAGCTTTGAACCAGGTCTCTTGTCACTGCACAGATGTCAGTGTTCTCCATTTTAAGGAGTGCCTCGAGTGAGTGCATTTTGAGGTTCAGACTTCTAGCATTGAGTAGCATTACCCTCAGATTTTGCTTGCTTGTACCTGTTACAGTGGTGAATTTGTCATTTGAACCTTGCCTAAAAAAAGGCACTATAGGGGTGTCAAGAGCCTTTGCCAGTATCCAGAATCCCAATGGTGACAGGTGCAGGCCATCTCTGGAAAAGCAGTGTTGTCTGTCGATCATGTCATCCCAGGCAGACATACTCTGGATTCCATAGGATGACAGCAGAAGCTTAGCCAATTGTTAAAGTCAATCATTTTGTCCTTGTACTGTAGTGTCATTCTGGGTGATGGCAGGATGCTACTCCGGGCTAGGGTCATACCGACCTGGGCTACAAGATTGGAGAGCTCCTCCATGTCTCTTTTCATGTAGTCCAGGGAGGTACATCTCAGGTCATTCACACCAACATGGACAATGACAGAGTGATATTTGTACATGTTGTGGAGTGACCTGAGTGTGTGCGTTATGTGGCGGATCCTGGCACCTGACAGGCAGCTGACAGTAACTTTTTCCTTGTTTAGCCTGGTGAGTGGAACATCAGTGTGCCTGACTATAGAGTCACCTATGACTAGAGTGTTGTGTACGTTATGCCTTATGGGCTGTAGTTGAGTGGCACACTGAGTATGTGGGCCATGTGTCATTTGGGTTGTGTTGGGGGTGGAGGTTTCTTGCATTTTTGCTTTGGAGGTCTCTGTTGTTTGGGCAGATTTGTACTGAGAGCCTCCGCGAATGTAGGTGTGTGTTTTGTGCTTCTGTGTGTGTGTTTGGTGATGTAGGTTTTGAGGGACTATGTGATGAGTGTGGAGTGGTGCAAGTGTTTACCTTTTCCTCTTGACTGTCTAGGCCAGTCTTTGGTGAAGAGAGCTTTGCTTCCAGTTTGGCTATATAAGTGCATCTCTCACAGGTCATAATGTTGGGTGGTAGGAGGAGAGGGTTGTCTGGGTACATGAGGCAATTGCTGCATTGTCCCAAGATGCCCAGATTCATCAGGTAGACAGGAGAAACCACCGGGAGCTGACCTTTAGACATGCCTGAAAAGGTGCTTATTTATTAAGTACTAAAAACTGTTTTCCTCTAGACAACTGAGGAAAACTGAGTGCTGTAGTAATTTGTAACTTATTTAGTGCTTACAAGGAGTTCTGAACAAGTGCTGAGCTCAAAGTAACAGATGAGTATTAAAACTAAAAAGCTGGCAAGTTGCAAGGGAAATATTGAAGAACAGACTTTATGGTGCCAGGAATAGTTTAACCCCAGTTAAATGGTGGGGGGCTTAGGAGCTCACAAACAGTCCTGGACACAGCAAATCCGTATCTGGACAAGACCTGCCATAGGAAAGGGGGGAAGCAAGCTTAGACTTTTTTTTCCAGTAAAATGGAAATGGAGAAAGCTGTAACAGAAGTTAATTCAACGTTAAGAATCTGAGTGGGTTGGCCTTCACAAATGTTCTCTATTAGATTGAGTAAACTAATGACACTAGACTGGGAAGAGTGTCACAGATCAAATATACAGTATGGGCGGGCAACTGCAAAGCCACCAAGTATAAGAACACATAACACTAGGGATTACAGTTCCTAGCTGTAGCCACTAAATGAAAGTTTTAAACAGATCAAGGAGCAGACTCGAGAATGCTTTTAACTGTAAACAGACAATCAAAAATGCACAGAAAAGCTCGGATAGTGCACTCACAAACAGTTAAGTAATGTTAAAACAGTATAAAACAGTACATAAATGCAGTGAAACAATAAAAAGCTTTATAACAGTGCAACATGTAGTAGATCAACTGTATAGCACAATTACAGTTCATTGAAATAAGTGTAAGATATACCCCGCAATGTCCTGCAAGGCTCGGTTCTGGGACCCCTACTGTTCGGCATATATTTCTCAGCAGTACAGGCAAACACAAGAGGACTATGGCTAACCAAGTTTGCTGATGACTGATGAGTTAGTAAATCCTTCTATGTGGCCCATCTAATTACGAAGGGGTTCACATCTAGAAATAAAGAGGTTATAGTGCCCCTCTACTCATCACTCATCAGACCCATCATAGAATACAATGCCCCATTTGGGATGTACCTCACAAGACATTTCCAACAGCTGGAAAGACCACAAAAGCACCTCACCAAGATGATTACTGGCCTCAAACATATGTCCTATGCAGCCCAACTGAAAAAACTCCGGCTGTACTCAGTGACATATCGCTTACTCAGAGGTGATCTCTGCCTGACTTACAAAGCCATGTCCAACTCAGAATTGATGGACATGCTCCACCTAAAGAAATCCAAGTCACTGCGAGCCATGCGCTCTAGTGAGCTAAACCTCACTACAACAATAAATAGAACATGGTGGAGGGATAGATTCCTGTCACAGAGACTCCCCGTGCTTTGGAACAAAATTCCTAACTACATTAGGCAGAGCCCCTCACTAACACTCTTCAAAAGAAGCCTTGGCGAGTGGATGGGTAACAGAAAATACACCCCTGGGATCGCTTCATTGGCTCTGATTGACAGAGGCTCAGTTAATTAATCAATGGGGTGGCAAAAGCAGACGCACTCTGGCTAGGCTTATACATGCCCTCAGGCAGATAGCCTAGTATCTACCTATGAAACTATGAAGTTAATTTTATCTTATCTTTAACTTCATTTATAGATATTTGTTTCCCAAGATCTGTTTTAAGTTTCTAAGGGATTGCCTCTAAATTAAGAGAAGATAGTTCTGTGTCAAGAGCATTACTTGTTAGATGCTTAGTTATAGTGTTCAGTATAATGAAATCTAAAAGCTTCAAAATATACCTATGTTGGATACTGGTTTGGTGAAATCTTCATGTAGTATTTATAGTATGTGATTTAGATTGAATTTTGACTCCCACTGATAAATTGTGCATATATTTTAGATTTGAAGCATAAGAACTGAATTTCAATTTTTCTAATGCCAAATTCATTTTGCGTGTTAAAATATTTAAGTATTTCTTATTTAGTTCATCTATTTTCATCTTCTCATCTGACAATAGGTTTATAGATCTGGACTTAATTGTTGAAAATCGTAATTGTATATTTTGCATCTCTGATTCCCATTCTTGTAATTTATTGTTATACCAGATGACAGTTTACCATAAATGCAGGCTTTAAAAGCATCCCAGACCATTGTTATATTAGTATCAGTAGTATGATTTACTTCCAAGAACTACAATTCTGTTGAATGCCAATGTTTAAAAGCTATGATTTTAGTTATATAGACTGGTATTCTAGTTATGGAAATTAACATAGAAAAATCAAGTTGTAACTGAAGTATAAGACAATTATGATCAGAAAAAGGACATGGGAGTATAAAAAAAAAGATGAGATTTTTAATTTTAAGTCATTGGAAACTAGAATTCTACATATTCTTGTCTGGATTTTAAATTTTTGACCTATATGAAAAAAACATGAGTTATTGTGTTTGGAACTGAATGTATTATAATTTGAGGGACTCAATCCATTTTTAAAAATTTTGCTGTAGAAGCGAGTCTACATGGGTGACTGTGGTGTCAAAGCTATTCAAAATGCAATTGACATCTCCTCTTAGTATAAGATTGCCTTTATAAACATTAGGTATGAGATCAGTGTGATGTTTTGCTGTTAATCCTAACCCTGGAAACCTATAAATGTTAATAAATGCCCAAATTCTGTTATTAAGCTTTAAAATAATAATGGCTAATAATATTTCTGGATATTCATATTTATACAAGATTTGTGGATTTACAACATTTTTCTTCCATAGAATCATGACACCCCTCGTCTTGGAGTTATATGAGAAATTAGCTAGTACTAATCTATTAGGATCCTAAAGTTGTTTTCAGTGGATTTTAAAAGAGTTTCCTATAAAATACAGCATACAATTTATTAACATTTCAGTAGCTTTGCAAGTTTAACATTTTCCTTGGATTCTTCAGATCATTCAGGATGTTTAGAGAAGTCATAGATAAAGACATAGGTGTATGTGAGAGTATTTAAGACTATAATATGCAATGGTTGATGTTTTGATCCCATAACCCTAATACATAAAAACACACGGGTGTTTATAAAAAAGTATATAACTGAAATGACATTAGCTACACTAGTAAAGTGTAGCATCTTGAATTCAGGCCTAGCTAAAAAAGAAATAAAAATGATGTAAAATGTATATCAACGAAAATTAAATCTGTCAGATTGCTTTCCTTAGCCATCATAAACATGTCCAGCAGCTCTAATTAAGTCCTATAGGTGAGACTTGTACAACCCAATTAATTAAATCTTAACAGCTTTAACTACTATAGATAATAAACATTTAAGATACATTTCCCAAACATAAAAAAAACAAAAACAAATATATATATATATATATATATATATATATATATATATATATACACACATATAAAATTAAATCATAAATAAATCTCTTTTTATGACAGTATATAGGAGTAGAAAAATTCAGGAGAACAACATAGATTATACTGACTAGTTGAAGTAGGTTAGTGCAGACAAAAAAAAAACAGTCTTGTTAATAATTTAACCATTCAATTTCCTTTTCTTTCCATATATATAAGCCTTATTATTACTAGATATTACTACAAATGAATAAAAGCATAAGTTTTAAGAGGGATCTGAGTTTAAGGATAAATTAAAATAAATAAATTCACTAATATGAAGCTGCATTTTCCATGTACACATTGTCATAGTTAAAATGCTTTTTAATAAATAGTGTTTGACAAATAATGACTTGGTGTAACAGTGAAATTTAATCAAATTAAAAGTAATACTAATATTTATCTACCATAATTATAATACTTTTAGTTTCATAAACTAATTAAATACTTATTTTATGTTTAAATATATGTAGATTACTTCTGTTTGATTTAAATTGTTTAAAGACATTTCTAAACAAATAAAAGCTGACCTTAATGATTTTTGTAATTCCAGGTAATCATGACTAAAAAAAAAACAGGATATTTAAAGCAAGGGGTGCATCACTGAAATAACTCCCCTCTCTTCCTGTGTTACATCAACAGATACATAAATAAATTGCCAGGGAGTTTCTCAGATAACATGGAGGAAACTGTGTCATTTAAACAGTTTGTGAGGCTACTCAAGGTAAGCAAAGCTTCACCTCAGGCTGAAGAGATGATTTTTTTAAGTGTAAAACATCAGTTTGAAAGTGTTAAGTAAAAAAAAAAAAGCATTGTGAATTTTTACATCCTTTTCCTGAGTATTTGCATCTAATGAAACACATCAGGCAGATAAAATCCCAGTCCCAAGTCATTTTTACTTAAAAACCTTAAACAAAACTAATAGATGACCACATTTCAATCAGTTGGGGTTGAATTATGCTAACTAGTAAAGGTACAGTATATGAATCATTTATAAAAATAAATAATTTTAACAGAAGAACCCCCCCACCATGCTGCAGAGATATCAAACAATCAGTTTTCATAGACATATAAAAAAATTAAAGTTACCTGTAATGAGCAGAGTGATTAGTTATCATTTCCATTTAGTATTGCTTGTTATGACAATACCATACGATTATAGTTGAATGGTAAAGGCAATAAGCACTTTGATTGAAAAAAATCTTGATTAAAATAAATTTGCAGGATGCCCAATTGAATTCCTATTTTGTTGTCAAAAGGAAATAAGACTCATTTATCAGTAGATGCTTTTAGAGATTTGCTGGAATTTACAGTTGTAATATCAGTCTTGTTTCTTATTTGGAAAAAAAAAGAACTCTTGGACCGATAAAGATCACTTAAATGAAGTGGAAGAAAAGTCCATACCTTCAGGAATGGAAATTGTTTTTTTTTTGTTTTGTTTTTTTTTTTTAAATATAAAGGCAGATGTTTCTTCTAGATTATTAAGGGTTCTTATTCCATTGGAAGGATGCATTTTTATTCTTGCAGGCTATATAAATTTGAGCATTAATATTGTTCTGCTTTAGAAGTTTAACAAGGGGTCAGCATTTATCCTCAGTTTAAGAACATTTGTGGAATACTAACTGTCAAATCTGATTTTGATTAAATTTTAATGTTTTTTTTTTTCTCCAGGCAGTCTTTAAAAGAAGTACCTTATCTACGAACGGTAGAAATTATCTAACTATAGATCTTGGTGGAGATGAGGAAGACATTTGTTATGGCATTCCTGTTGCTCTGTGGGCTCTCTCAATTATGTAAGAAAAACCTTTTTGAAGATCTAACATTTCAGGGGTCCAGTAGTTTAGGAAAGAAATAATGTCTTCCCCTTCTGTTTTTTTCAGGGGGACCAAAAATTCTTATTAGACCTTCTTTCCCTGTTTTCTAAGTTATCAAGCTTATTCTGGAGCCAGGTGTTTTGTTTGAGGAAAAATTCAGTTTGTAGTTCCTTTTAAGTCTCACACTGATGTCAGTTAAAGGAGTTTCTCTGTCCAGTAATTTATTTAGGTGTCACAGAAGAAGTTCATTAAATATTGCAGTTTATTTTCAACTGTTTTCTGAAAGGTTTTTGAGTTTTTTCTGGAAATCTATTTTTAAGGACAGAGCCTGAAGAGTTGAAGTCACCAGCTGCATTTCTTTTCTTAGTGCTGTGTCTGTTTGAGAATGCTTGGAGCTGTTATTGTTCATACAAATAAAGTCTCCAAAATTTTGGCAGGAATTTCTTTGAGTAAATCTACCAAACTTTGTAATCTTGAATTTTAAACTATTATTGATAAGTCCTTATAAAAATAATTTGCAATCTTTAACTAAAGTCCTGTCTAAATAGATAATTTTAGAGAGCTCTGAAATTGTGCTGCATTCAGATGGCCATCTTAGCTCCACCCCAGTATCTAGCCTCCTTAACATAATTAAAAGAGCAAGTAGTAAGAGAATAGTTTTAACATCTTTAGTGATAACCAACTGTACTATACAATAGTCTTAACAATAGAGATCATGGAATGTGCTGAAAATGCTAACAAAGACTGCTGTGACCTGGAAAAATCACAATCACTTGACTATCATGGACAGTAGAATGGACTCTTAAGATACTGCAATGTTAATTGCAGTATAATGTAAAGGAAATTCAAAGGATAGGTGCCACATATGCGTATCAGAAGAGATTAATGAACAATTGTGAAATTTTACTACAATGATTAAAAGTGAAGGATGGGAAAAGTATATGTTTCCCAACAGTTTGCACTTTATTATTCAACTGTTAGGTGTACTATTCATGGACAAAATAAAAGGTTATCATGTTTAAAAAAAATCAAGAACCTCATTTTTCCCTTGAAGGATTAAAAAAATTGTACGTTTTTAAAGAACTGTAGAAACTTATAACAGTAATCTCTAAGAGATTCTGCGCTTCAAGAAAAACACAGAATATGCATGATAATGCAACTCCTATGTTATTTTCATATGAAAACTGAATACTACCAACACCCAAAGTACTGATAAGATTTATAACCTTTGTTTAACCCTCATCAGGTCTGGCTTTGTCATTGATTTATGAATAAACAAGCCCTCTGTAATTAGGAGAAGAAAGTATGAGGTTGCTAATGATCATTAGACCTGAATGGTTTCTGCTTTAAAATGGTAAAAGCAGTGAGCAATATCCCTTTTGCTTGACCAGTAACCTATACTGCATATGCCTGTTTTTTAGATGCAGGAAATAAGAAACAACCTGTTTTACTTGGATCTCTTTGTTAATTGATTTGTTCTTGCTATAAACTGATTGCTGTCTGTTATAAATGGTACACAGGGCAAGACTTATTGTTATCATGTTTAGGACACAAGGGTCAGATTTTGCATGATAATTTCTTGATAACCAGAGCACACAGGTCAAATAACTCAGACATAGCCTGTTTCATATTATACCTTAGTCTTCATCTTCTCCAGCAGGGATTACTGAATGTTAACCATGTTGGTCAGACAGTTCAAGGCTCGGAAGGGCAGCATAGCAGAGGTACGAATATTTTCCCCAATCTGTTAACTATCCTATTTTCCCAGCCATTGGTAAACAGGATCCCAGATGCAGCCCGAGGAGATTACTTACTATAATCAGGGACGAATGTGCTAGAAGATTCTTGTACAAGAACTAGTGTGATTCCTTAACCTTGTAAAACTTTCAGGTTTCCTAGAAGAAAAGGTGAAGAAATCTGTCCCCAATAGAAACATTGTTAAGCACCTCATCCAGGACATTCAAGGTTGGTAAAACAAGTGCCCCAAGCTCAAGAAGTCCTGTGAAAGCTCTATCTGAGCTGGGCACCCAAGTACTTCATTGCCTCCAACTACAACTCCTCCTTCATGTTATGAAGATTTGTACACAAAAGAAGCTCTCTGTTGGAGATGCAGCGGATGTGATTTCCTCAGTGTCATATTCACAGAGAACAGCAGAGGGTATATACTTCAGAATCAGGGGTAACCAAATAGTGTACAATAGGTTCCAACATTCTCTTCCTGTAAAGGGCCCAAGACACTTTGGTGAATTCCCATGTAAAATGTCGAGCCAACTGGAACATGTACTGTGGAGAATCCTGAGAAGTAGAATGGGCTGAGGTACTGCCTAACCTAGAAGGAGGCAAGCTGGCTGACAAGGGTTTGAAATGTGGTGCTTTGTGTCTTATGGTCTTAGAGAAAATTGTCTGGGAGTCTTCAGGTCACAAATAAGTAGATGAGACCTCAATCCAACTTGAGAGATCCTGCACACAAATAAATACCATGAGTACACCTCTCTCTTTAATAATCAGCAATAATGTAAACAACAATGAGGCTGCCTCAGTATCAAAGTCATGGAAAGAATCCTCAGTCTGGGAGGACATGTAAAAAGTTGACAGTGTTGTAGCTTATAAAGTGGTCATGACAAAGACAACAGCTGAGATGTACTCCAGAAATGTGGAGCAAAAAGCAGCTAATTACATCCAGAGTTACCTAGGAAGACCAAAGTCACCCAATGGAATGCCTTCTCCTAGGTTTCTCCCTAGGCTTTTTGGACGAGTGTTTTTTTCCTTGGGCTGAAGCTACCTGGTATCTGTGTCCAATGCTATAGTAACTCAGAACTGGTGATGCACCTCTTTTGCTGCAAACTCTGAGATTTTGTGCACTCCTTTGTACTCTTCAATTGGTTGACCTAGAACAATGTTGACAAATGTCCATGTCATGGTGTAGGCCAATGCAGATCAAACAAAATGTAGTGGAATTCTTTGTATTGTGTGTTATAAAGCAAATCCCTCAATCATTAACTTCAGACATTAGATAAATAACCTGCAGTACAAAAGTGACAAGAAATTCCACAATGACACCTTACTAAAATGATACAAGGTCTCTATACTCAATATCCGAAAGACTGCTAAGACATAGGTTTATAGATTAGTACTAGGCTAACTGCCTTTGCGGGGCATTTTAAGCCAAGCCAATTACCCCATATGAGAATCAAACCTTGTATGTTGTGTCTGTAAGGTAAACACTTTAACCATTATGCCAACTTCTCACATAACCTATGTCTGGCATACAAGGCATCTTCTGACCCAATACTGTACATCGCTTATGTGTTGCCGCAGTTTGAAAACAATTATATACCAATATATAGTAAGGTGTCAATCACAGGGTACAGTTCTGAACTTAGAAAAAAATATTAATTTATAAAATAATTTGAAAATGTACCCGAGAGCTGGCTTAATGTTTTCTGTGGTGACCTCACAGTCACAAAGTACAGGATTTCATTCTCACATTTGAAAGGGAAATTGGCCAGACTTAAAATGACCACATGGGCAGTAGCATAGTACTTGCCTACAAAAACACTTTTAAAATGCCCATGATACACAGGGACATAAATGGGTTGGTCTGCATGGCCCTGGCGTTCAATAGTCTAGTATATACCTATGAAGCTAAAAAAATGAAGACATTTAATTGATATTTACAATGGCCTATATTATATGGATAACAAGCTTCCATTCTGGTTCTGCAGAGACATCTCCATATCTTCTCCCACTGTGAGACAGAAACATGACAAACTTGAAAGAATGCAGTACTTAATATGCACTTTGTCAGATGGGATAGCAAAGCACACCAAATTTCAGGTTCTTCCATACTGGAACATATAGTTTAAGATGCATAGGAAAATCAAAGTTTGTATGTACAGAAGTTTAGATACAGGTCCTACTAGAAGGAAAGGTAAAGGTGCATATAAAAATCACAGAATGTAATGTAGTAGATAAAAGGAATCAGTAGATAATAAAAGGAACCAGATAATTAAACAGCTGAAAGGCTGTGTGGGTATAACGGTCAGTAGAATATTTGCAAAGACACGATGATTATCCATTGGCCTTAAATCATTTGCATTTACAGGCTGAGGATAAATGCACAAACACTTTAAATATAACTGCTTCATAATTCTAATCTATTCAAAATGTTGGGTTAGCCGATTTCATGATGCAGGTGCAATTTCCCTAAAATCCCTCCAACCTGCAACAAAGCCAGATGCCATCATGGGATTTAAAACATCCTTGTTCATGAGATTTTAAAGCATAGTTTCTAGCAAATGGGATAGTTGAGGCTGGTTTGCCATATCTAAAAGCTTGAAAGCTGGTGAGTCAAACATCAGAAAGGTCCTGCGGTAACAGAAAGACATATTGATTTTTTTATAGCAAATGACAATGTTCCCATGGTTTGGCTAGCACTACAGATCTGTATATCTTAAGTTCAATTTGAAGGGTCCCTTTATTATGTGTTAAATTGACAGGTAGGGCCTACTCTAACATTGGCATTAAAAGGCTATGCCAATTGCTTACCTTTATTCATAAAGAAAACAGATAGCTTGTAACTCAGGTTGCTTTAATTCTTTAATACTTCTGAGCTTTGGGATGTTGCACCTCTAGCATCTCACACATTCTTGTACTCAAGAGAATTTCCTGAAAAATAAGGTTAAAATGCACAAACTGTGCAAATGTAAATACTTAGTGAACAGTGAGTAATCTTATTAGTAAAGTGTGCTTTACACTCATCATAGTGTATACAGTCTTAAGAGCAGTGCTGTGATGCATTACAGTGTGAATTGAAAATGTTATTTATCTTCAAAGTTCTCAAACTTTTCATAACTTGGAACATGTATAATTCAGACAAATGGTATCAGTGCAGATTTTTTTAGCCACATTTAACTTGCATGTCATAGCAAGACATTCTTGTAGGAGTGACTGTTGAGACATTCCCAGAAAATATGAGCATGCATGCATGCTTATTTAAATAATAAACAATTTATATTTGATATAAAATACCACTAATATGTGCAACTCACAGTACAAATACAAGTGGCAGTTTATCATCTAAGGTTTCACCCAAGGCCAAGCAATAGTTTATATGTTGCTTAGTTTTGAAATACTAATATATATACATATATATATATATATATATATATATATATATATATATATATATATATATATATATATAAATACTTTATGTCTTCACAATTACAAACATTTTTTAAATATTTCCTATATCATTATATACAGATGGAGACAGGCAGACATACAAGACTAAAAAGCTTTGTGACTTTGGTAGAAAGAATGTTGTATTACGAGAATGTGTTTAAAGGAACATCAAACAAGTTAACTGTTAAAATACATTGAAAAGAACCAGATCTTCCACCATATGCTTAAGTGCAGGAAGCAATGGCATATAGAGAATTTAAACCATAGAATCTTATTCTAGTCACTAAGGATGTGAGAAGGGGTTAAGACGCTATGGAATGTAACAGAATCACAACTAGGTTGGTCAATACTGCATTCAGCTATTGTGCTATGGTAGACTGCTGAAGTATTTTATAAAAATGAATAGGAAAGTGCTTCAGGGAGTCTTGGATGCAGGTAGCATGGTCACTCTAGTAAAGGCCTAGTGCATCTGTAAAATGAAGACCCATACTCTGAAATCAGTTGATGTTGTATGCATTTATAGAGATAGAAGGTGCAATCTTGTACCAGGTGCATTTGCAGACTCACTTTGAGAAAATCCAACATTCACAGTGTCATATGGAAGGGGTCCCTGTTCTTTAAGGATTTATGGAGACAATGGGAAGGAGATAACTTTAATGGACTTTGTACATCTCCTGTACATAAAATAATCCTGATTACTCAGTCAGTTTGGAGGACATAAGTGCTCAAACAAATCAGGAAAACAAATGTTGGCAGAAACTACATGAAGCCTAGTCTGACAGTAGAATACCAAGGGAGAAGTAAGGTGAGGATAAACATACCTAGATAGACAGAGGGCCAATGATCCTGCATGGAAAATAATGCAAGAAAAAGGTAGGGAGACAAATAACCAAGGGTAAGAAAAGGTCCCAGGAATACAGGATTCTCAATAAACAAAAAGGTTGAAGAATATGAGTAACCCCAGAAGTCTACATTTAGGGTAAAAATACAAAAAGTTGAGGAGCTGAAGACCCTTCAAAGGGTAAAGATGATATTAAGTCAAGGATAAGATGAGGAAAGTTACTTGGAGTATTGGAGTTTGAATTTTAGGAGGCCCAGTGGAAGGATAAGACACTGAGCTGTACCAAGGAGAACGTGTCCAGAATAGTGGAGGCGGCAACCACTTGGCTAGCCATTTTTGAAAAACAAAATGACCTGTTGTATAGGCCAGCAAAACAATAAAAGAAACGTGCATGATAGTTGACAAAACCCAAGCTCTTTAGAAAAAGAGTAGTGAAGATGTTTCATGGTCATTTGTGTGCGTGTTTTTTTTTGGGGGGGGGGTGGAATTTAAGAATAAAAAAAAATAAGGCAATAGTAGTGGCAGGATTTTACTCCCTAGGCATAGTGAAAGAATTTGAAAACTAATGTACCAACTATCATAAATGTTAGAAGACCATCCCAAACCCAGAATTTAAAAATCATATAATTTTGATGACAGTGGATTGATATGCCATTTGAAAGACTTGCAATGGACATTCCAAAGCCACTAATGTTAAGGTCCAGCAAAGGGCACTAATATAAATGTGTAATATTGAACTATGCCACTAGATTTCATGAAGCCCTCCTCCTCAGGAAAGCCAACTTTATAGTTACTACAAAATAAATTATATTTCTTTCCTCTGGAGTAAGCATACCTAAAGAAATTTTAACAATTCAGGAAGTCCTTTTTATGTCAAGTGATTCTTTCTCAGTGTCTTGGTGAAATAGTCAGAAACCTTCACCTACTAACTCCAAACATGGGGTTTGCTGAAAGTTTATATGGGGACCTAATGTCCATGCTCAGAGCCATTGTTGAGAGAAGATCTGAAAATTGGGATCAGGTGTTGCTGTACCTGATGTTCAGAGTGATAAAGGTATCTCAAGACTCTGCACACTTTCTCTCATTTGAATTATTATATACAAAACAGCCTTAGGGGCTATGCAGTAAAAGACTCTTGGGCAGAAGAAACTCCTTTTAAAAATGTAAGAGGACTACACTGTTTTGCAGAAAGGGATGAAGCCAATTACACCCATTATGTGCAAAGGGTACAGCATTTTCATCACATGATGTATAAAAACATGCCTAAGCAGGAAACTCCAAGTGAGAGACCCTGGTCTTGGTACTGGTCCTCACATGCAAGGATAAGTTCCTAGGTTAGTCACAGGAACTTTATGAAATCATTGTAGAGGAGAATGAGGTAAACTGTACGGTGGTCCAAAATGAGAAAAGGTGTGTTGAATAAATCTGTCATACAAATATGCTGAAGACCTGGAATGACACTATAGTAAATGTGCTGATAGTGGGATTAGAGATTACCAACTGAGAGCAAGAAAGATGATTTCATCCCTGACCCAAGAGGTCCTAGACATTCTCTTCTCAAAATCATAGAAGCAAGGTATTCAGGAATACCTTTTAAGAAACAAAGACATCTTTTCTGTAATGTCTAGTAGGCCTTCCCTTATTAAACACCACTTGAAAACCATTTTGGAAGAGAAATTCCATTTAAAACCAGTATTCCATAAGCCTAGAAATAAGGAATATGGAAAAAAGTGAAAATATACTCAAACAAAGTGATAAAGGAAACAACTAGTGAATTGAGTGCCCCCATTATTCCTAGTAGTCTCCATGGTGCCCCTGTCACATGTCTAAGGTCGAGGGATTAAGTACTGAAGGCCCACCAGTCATATGCAGCTGATTATTTGATGAATCATCCATTCAGGGAAGTGGGCACTTACCTCCTAAAAATCTGGGAAAAAAGGGCATATTCTATCCATATACATATTTTTATGACATTGTTCATCATTCTACCCCACCAGTATACTTTTAATATAAAGTTTATATTACCCAGATCTGCATTTTATAAATAGAGATATACATGTCTCTGAACCTATTTAGTACCCCATCTCTAAACAATATTAACATTTTTCTGCCCTGCCTACTAACGTCATTCATAGGTTCATAGGTAGATACTAGGCTATCTGCCCTAGGGCATTTATAAGCCTAGCCAGAGTGTATTTGGCTTCCACCTCCTTATTAGATTAGCCTACTGTGCCTCTGTAAAGTAGGTTACAGAAGGTACCCTTTTAACATTAGTTTACTGTGCCTCTGTCTAGCAGGGACACAGAAGAGATCCCAGGGGTGAATTTGCAATTTCCCATCCACGTGTCCAGATTTCGCTTGAAGAGGGTCAGCGAGGGGCTATGTCTAACATGAATTGGGATTCTATTCCAGAGTGAGGGGAGCCTCTGGAAAATTAATCTGTCCCTCCAGCATGTCCTATTTATTTTTGTGCTGAGGTTTGGGTCCCTGGAGCGTGTAGCTCTAAGGGACTTGGATTTTTTGAGGTGGAGCATGTCCATTAATTCTGGGTTTGACATGGCTTTGTACGTCAGGCATAGATCGCCTCTGAATAGGTGGTAAGCAACTGAGTAGAGCTGGAGTTTCTTTAGTCGAACTGCATAGGACATCTGTTTGTAGCCCATGATCCTCTTGGTGAGGTACTTTTGGGGTCTCTCCAGTTGCTGCAGGTGTCGGGTAAGGTACATCCCAAAAGGGGCATTGTATTCAATTATGGGCCTGATGAGTGACGAGTAGAGGGGCACAATGACCTCTCTTGATCTAGATGCGAACCCTTTCATGATAAGGTGGGCTATATAGAAGGTCTTTCCAACCACTTTGGCAACGTGATTATCAAAGGAGAGATTACTATCTATGTTGGTCCCCAAATCTCTAATTACTTCTTCCGTACTTAATGGACTACCACCTATGTGGTAATTTGTGGGCACCTTGTTTTTCCCAAAGGGGATGACTATGCACTTTTTAGCATTTAGCTTGAGGCCGTGGCTCTGGCACCAAGCATCCGTCTCTGTGAGACCCTTTTGGAGGATGCTTGTGTCAGCTGGAGATTCGATTATGGCCCCCAGTTTGCAGTCATCTGCGAACTTTGTCAGCCATAATCCCCCGTGTTAGCCTGAACCTCAGAAAAGTATATACCGAACAAGAGAGGTCCCAGAACTGAGCCCTGTGGGATGCCACTTGTAACTGATTTGGATTTGGACATGGCACCTGTGATTCTGACAATGTGGGTTCTATCTCTGAGCCAGTTTGCAACCCATCTTGTGATATAGGGGTTGATATTTAAGCTGGTAATCTTATTTATGATGCCCAAGTGGGGTATTGTGTCGAAGGCTTTTGCGAGGTCCAGGTAGGCTGTGTGGACTACCTTGCCCTCATCTATGGTTTTGGTAACTGTTTCAAAGAAATCAACTAGGTTTAATAGGCAGGATCTGCCCTTAACAAAGCCGAATTGGGTAGGGTCCAGTGTCTGGAGGCTCCCAATGTCTTTGTTTATGAGATCCATGATAATGCGCTCCATAGCTTTACAGACCAGACTAGTCAGGCTTATGGGGCGATAGTTTCTGGGGTCCGTTGTGGCACCACCTTTGTGGAGTGGGACCACTGTAGCTGTACGCCATTCTTTGGGTACATATCCTGTAGTAAGGCTAAGTTTGAACAGTGACTTAATGTGAGAGTTCAGTTCTTCTTGGAGCTCATGTAAGACACAGCCTGGGACACCGTCCGTTCCCATAGATGCTGTGTTTTTTGCTTTGGAGAGGGCAGCTTTCACTTGTGCATCTGTGATGTCAGGGAGGTTACATTCAGTTGGGATAGGCATTTGCTCCTTTGGGGGGGAAGGGGGGGAGAAGTTTGCGCTGAATCTGTCTGCCAGGATGTTAGCTATGTCTGTAGGTTCAGTATATTTTGTACCATTATACAACAATTCAGAGCATGCCTTGGAGTTTCTGCCCATGTTCCTGACATAACTAAAGAAGGCCTTGTGATTATCTTTAATGTCTAGGGCAATTTTCTTTCGAAGCTGGCCTTTGATGATTTTATGAGGGATCGAAGTTTCTTGCTAATACTGATCAGAGATGCCTTCCCTTTTTGAGATTTTGCTCTGTCATGTAGTAGCTTCCTCCTTCTGTTGTATAGCTTATTTATGGCCAGGGTCTACCAGACCAGTCTCCTGTTTTTGGAGGAGTGAGTCTTGGTTTTATTTGGGATAGCACGATCCATGCATTCCTGCAGGTGCTTGCAAAATGCATTTGTAAAGGATTCTGCGGATTGGGCTGTATTATCCTCTGTCTCAGGGGCTTTGAAGGATTCCACGTCAGTCTTGAGAAGTGCAAAGTTGGCTTTTGAGAAATTCTTTACAGTGATTTCCTTGGCTGGGGGTGGGGACAGGATATGGATGTCCAGGGAAATTTGTTTATGGTCTGATCTTACCAATGAGGGGTTTACCTCTGGTGTGGAACATAGAGTCCCCATGTTGGTGATGACCAGGTCCAATATGTTGTTCCCTCTTGTGGGAGTGGTGACCAGTTGTTCCATTGTGTTAGAGTTTAAAAATTCAAGGAACCGTTGGGCGAGGGTGTTCGGGCTTGAGTAGTTTTCCCAGTCAATGCTTGGGTAGTTGAAGTCACCCAATAGCATAGTGTTTGGAGAGACCTTCATATTCTCCAGTGTTCTCATGAATGCCAAGTGGGGTTCCTGTAATAGAGAGGGTGTTCTGTAGTAGGCTACAAACTGAAAGGCAGTTTTGCCCGCTGTTAGTTGCACATGGATGGTTTCTGATGCTTCGTGCAGTGTCACTAACCTGGAGGTGTAGGTATCTTTGATGAATATAGATACTCCCCCTCCTTTTGTGCTTCGGTCCGAGTTTTGGGGCCGAAACGCATGGTATGAGTTATAACTTGGTAGTGCTGGGGTGCTCTCAGGAGCCTTGAACCAGGTTTCTGTTACTGCACAGACATCAATTTTCTCCATACTGAGGAGACCCTCGAGTGCGTGCATCTTGAGGTTTAGACTTCTGGCATTGAGTAGCATTACCTTTAGTTTTTTTATCCTTGTGTTGTCTATGGAGGTGGGTTTGTCCTTTGAGCCTTGCCTAAAAAAGGCACTATGGGGGTGGCAAAAGCCTTGGCCAGTATACGAAAGCCTAATGGTGACAGGTACAATCCGTCCCTAGCGAAGCAACGTGGCTTGCCGAGCATGTCATCCCAGGCTGACAGACACTGGATCTCCTTTGAATGACACCAATACTTTAGCCAATTTTTGAAACTGATCATTTTGTCTTTATACTGTGGCATCATTCTTGGTGAGGGCAAGATGCTACTCAAGGTCAGGGTCATACCAGCCTGGGTTTTCTTTGAATTTCTAAAAACTAGTCACAGGATTTATTATCTATTTCACAAACCCACTAATGCACCCTTCAAATACTTAATGTTCAACATCTGTTAAATGCATAAGCATCTTGTATACTACAATAGTTTCCTTTATTTCATATATATATATATATATATATATATATATATATATATATATATATATATATATATATAATCTAATTAGCAGATGTATCTGTAATTGTTAACGCATATTACTTGATATCTGTTCATGGATATTACTGAATGTTTACAATACATGTTGGAGCTTTTCTCCCCAGACCCCTGTAGAAAAGTTGTATTTACTAAACCCATTAAGACAAATCCAGTAAAGAAAAGCAAAATTAGGATACATAAGTCTAGCATTGTAGCAGTACTGCATACCTTGAGACAGGCTGGGTTTACTGTTTTTGGTCTGAAAGGCAAGGTCCATTATTAAATTTACGTACTTGGGTTATGCTTTAGGATGGCAGGTAATTAAGCCTCAGAGAGAGAAAAAAGAAGCTGTATAGAAATAACCAGTTCTTTAAATAAAGAAGAAAAAAGTTTTTTCTAAGACTTTTACATTACTATATAACATTTCCACTGGAGTTTGTTTCTATTGCCTGTCCCCAAACCAACCTGACCAAAGGCAAAATGCTGGATAGGTTCAGGTGGCTCCTAGAGACTAATGTTACATTCAGCAGACTTAATGCCCCTGTGCTGCATGTCTTGTCATCCTTGGAGATTTCCAGGCCTTTTTTGAATCATACTGGGATAGGTACAGTGTTTACACAGAGGCTTGGTAATAAGGATAATCTAGTCTGCTATTTAAGCAGAAAGTTAAGTAAAACTAGAACACTCCACAATTGATTGGAAATGCCTAGGGGATAAAAAGGAGCCTTGAAGTCCTTGTGATACTACCTGTTAGTAAAGACTTTACATTGGTGTCTCACCCCCATTCTCCCTTCAGTCACTTCACCAGCAGAAGGCAGGCAATACCAAACTTTGTGGGTCAGTCATAGCACTGCAGCTGTTCCAATTTCATCACTATCCCGTATTCACCATCATAATGTGGGCAGTCTTGTTAGTCTCATAAACCTTCCTGCAGACTCAAAGCTGATGGGTCATCTGTAACAGGGTGTGATCACTCCACCAGGAATTTGATTTTTACTGCTGGGCAAAGATAGGGTCATTTGAAGCATCAGAACATGGCAGAGTTTCTACAGGACTACGGTAAGACAAAATAGCAGGAAATATATAGAAGCAGAAATAGGGGATGATTCCTCTGCAACAAATTACCTATAGTCCCAGGTAATGTTAGGCAGCTGTTGACTAGCACACCTATAAAGAGCTTGGTAAATTCACAGTATAGCAGAAGTGACTTGTTCAAGAGTCCAAAGGGACTATCTATAAGATAGGGATACATCGAAGTTTAGAGAAGTTGACTAAGATGGAGTCTTAACTTGCAGTGCTGATATTGGTATACATCTTGGGTGATTGAGATTCCGAACCACTTTCGCTGTGAAGGATTTGTGATCCCAAGACATTTAGTTTATTTAAGCAGCAAGGAGTCACTTAAGACTTTTGTTTTGTGAGGCAAACACCTGTATTTGTCCATCAAAGACCTTAATAAACAAAGGAAGAGTTTGTACATCGGTTTACTGGCTAAACAAACTACTAAAGACATCATCCACTCTGTCCTGTACATTATAATAATTATGGCAATGTGTCTGCTGCAATGTCAACTGATTAGCCGTAACAAAAAATAAAGTTACTTTTCTGGGGAATAATGGATGCAGTACAAATGATTGCTATATATTTTTCATGACTTGTTTCATCTTGATCCTCTCTTATGGATAAGAAACTGAAAACTCCAGGGTATAAATAAACTTTCTGTGAATGAGGCAGCCTGTGCTGGGGAGAGAGGAAGGGAGACGCAGTGAGTCACTAATGCACTTCTCAGCAGCAATGCTGAGTGAGTAGTTGTGTGCACTTACCCTCCTTATTGTAAATGTACATGGACGCTGGTCCAGCACAAACTGTACTCAGCTTTTCAGCTATTTATTTATATATTCATTTGCAGGATGCAGTGCCATCTTTTCAAGATAACCTCTAATTTAGCAGCATCATACTTCTAGCTTGCTTTGATATATACACCACCTTTTTGGCAGGTACTCATGGGATAACAAAAATAACTTTTTGAAGGAGTCTAATAGTTGCATAGTGATGGTTTTGTGATAAATGGAATATACTATATCAATTTATTATTTATTTATTCATTTATTGACATTTGTTTACTGGGAAAATATGACTGGATAAGAACCTATTTTCAGGAGAGACCCAGTGAGAAAAGTTACAGACTACAAATCCCAACAGAAGAGCAGGATCATTCTCAAAATATGTAATAGTAAGAAGAGTGTAAACATCAAGCAAATGTATAAAACGTTTACAGCATAAAGGTGTATGAAAGAAGAAAATGTCTTTCGGCTCTTCCTGGTTAGGGGTCACTACAGCGTAACTCCGCTCCGCTAATGATTGGCAGTGGATTTTTACAGTGCTGAGTTTCCAGGCCGACACCCAACCTTCAAAAAAAGGCACACCCATTCATCCACGCACCTACCTGCATGTCTTTAGCATCACTCGACTGTGGGGAGGAGATGCAGACTCCACAAAGAAGGTGCTCTAGCTGAGAATCAAACAGGAGATCCTCTTGCTGGGAGGTGACAATGCTAACCACTGCACCACCACAGTTACAGTATGAAAGAACAAAATATACAAGACAAATCCAAAAGGAGTATGAAAAGAAAAAAACGTGGTAGCATTGATAACAGAAGGTAAAGGTTTCCCGCTGCAGAGTCACACAAGAGAGAAAATAGAGCTGAACATGTTAAACGTTAGTAAAGATATTAGAAGAGAGTTTTAGGGAAATAACAGAGCAATAATAAAAAAAAAAAAAAACTGAACATAAATGAAATTGCATTACTGTACCCCAAACTGCTTCAGTCACAGCAACCAAACTGAGCATATGATTGCCAAAAAGTCAGTGGCCCATCATCAGATTTCTGTAACTACTTGAAATCACATCCTGATAGAGAGGAAATATAGTCATCACATGTATCCCGTTTGTTCTCACAAAACATAAAATGCAGTTACACCAGAGTTGATGAAATACAATACAGAACTCTACCTCGATATCTCTCAGTTTGCATTTATTGCCTGACGCAGGGACAGCATTTATCAAACCTCTCATTTAATTCATTTGTGTACATTTATTAACCTAGATATTAGGACGAAGCAAAAGCTCATTTTCAGAGACTTGAGGAGAAAAACTTGATATATTAAAAGGTTACAAAATGTATTTTCAACAATGTAACAATTGATAATATGAAGCAGCAATGTATAGTTTGAGTACATTCACAATAACATGGCAAGTGGAACTATATGAACAGATGAATATGCTTTCTTCAGAGAAATGAAAAAGTTTAGGTGACAAGATAAATGGAGGATTTAGTCTGGTAGATTATATAGGGTGTAGAGTTAAAAGATATTGAGTACTGAAGTCGAAGAGAGGGGACAATCAGTTTTATGGCTGATGTCCTTTTTTGAAGTAGAGTCAATAGCGTGACCATGGTGGTGCAGCGGTTAGCATTGTCCCCTCACAGTAAGAGTTTCTCCAGTTTAATTCTTGGCTCGAGTGCCTTCTGTGTAGAGTCTGCATATCCTCCCTGTGGTTGAGTGATGTCTAAAGAATGGGTGTGCTTTCTTTGAAGTTTGGGCATCAGGCTGGCAACTGGCACCGTAAAAAATCCACTAGAACCCAAGAATGAGACCCACATTTGTGCCCCCTTCCCCAATCAGGAGAGAGAGAAAAAAATACACACATACACTGCAACAAATGAACAGGAGGAAAATGAGAACTTAAGGAAAAAACACTGTGACAACAACTGCTTCAGAAAATGCATGGTAAATGTAAAACATATTATTCTAGCAGCTTTCTAGGTTCATAACAGTGCCCCAATATTTTAAACTCTATTTGATCCTCCCACCATCAACTTGAAGTTCACACTAAATGGCAGACATAGGTTCATAGGTAGGTACTAGGCTATCGGCCTTGGGGCCTATACAAGCCCAGCCAAAAATGTACCCTGACATTTGGGTTTCCAGACAGACTTCATCCTTTAAAAGATAAATAGTAAATGGAAAACATTTTTCTAGTGACTTTGTATTTACAATATTGCAATGCTGTTGTAAACTTTGTTCCTGATGTGACTTCCAGCTTGAAAGGAAGTCACTAAATGATAGACATTTGGGTTTCAAACATCAGACTTCATCCTTCCGAAAAGGAATAGTAAATGGAAGATACTATTCTAGGCTTGCATCAGCAATATTTTAATATATTAACATCTCCATATCTTAGCAAGTAGTAATGGGTCTGTTGTGGGATTTTCTCCCCTTATATACGATTACTTATCAGCTACTGGAAACATTTTTGTGCGCTTTTGTTGAGCCTTTCTCATTGTAAAAAATGTTTACTCTGTTGCAGGGTTTTCATTTACTGTTTAAAACTTTTTGAATCTATTGTGAAGCTGATTTACCTGGGCCTCTGCTGAAAATGGGTCAGTGGCTAAGTTGGACTTTCCTGGTTATCACCTGGTTATCAAAAGGATGAATGGAGAGAGTCCCTGATCTGAACCCCTCCCCCAAGCAACTTGAAGCCACCACTATATAAAATGACAGACATTTTTTTCATCATTCAGAAAATGTATAGTAATGCAAAACATATTATTCTGTTGACTTTCTAGGTTTCTAATGGCAAACAATATTTCAGACTTTGTGATCCCCCAAATTGGAAGTCACTAAATTACAGATATTAGTTTCAAAATTATTTAGCATAGTAATTAACAACTTAACTTAATTATTACAATTGTCATCAGACCCCTTAATCCCCATTTTGGATTTGAAGGAATCTTCCTATTTTCAGGGTCTGTCGATTCATGGAGGCATGTCTCTATTTTTAGCCTTGATTTAGCCCTTTGCAAAATTTTCTGAATCAGCTTCATCATGTGTGACTTTTGAAACTGTCTAATATATACAGAAAACTACACTACAAGTCTTGACACAATAATTTAAAGAGGACACAGTTTATAGCTTCCTGTTTCTGATGCAGTAAATTACCTTGTCTGGTGGTAGAAGTTTGCAATATACTTCATAAAAAAGTATACAAATTATACATTGCCTCTAACTGTAAAACAAAAATAACAAAAATGATGGAAAAATATAAGCAAATTTTTTGAGTAGTAGCCCACATTCCTTCTGCAAGTGGAAAGTTATGTGCTATGGGTATCAAACTTTATGCCAATCAGATGTTAGGTCTATCTGTTCCCACTTTCCAAGGTCCACGGTTTATTTTATTTTCAATGTCTGCAGCCAGGTTGAAAGCAACAGGTATGGACTACTGTTGCCAAAGTTGACCTGCCTGCCTTCTCGCCCAGTACTCTAACCACTCTGCAATCTCCTGTCCAGTGTGATCACTTTTAGTATACTTGCTTATTAACTTATCTAGCTACTACCGATTATTTTTACTGCTTGAAGTGACATCCCAGCCTCCGGGTATAGAAATAACAGGCCCTCACTCCCCACCCAGTAAAAACAGAACAAATTAAAAGTAAAAAAAAATGCCAGTCAGATTCCAATTCAAGATAACATTTTAGAAGCAGCTTAGCAGGAGAGTGCGGTTGCTGTACAGAAAATTTTGTATACTCACCCCACTTGAGAACTGTACACAAAACAGGTACTTTTCCTTCACTGGGGCTACCAAGCAAAGCTCAAACTGCCTTTTCTACTCCACCCATCCAACCAATCAGAAACCTTTCAGGCAGTGCCCAAGGCTCATTCCTTGCATAAAAAAGTAGGGATGAGCAGATGCCTATATAAGGAATGTCTAAAGGGGCAGGGAGCAGCCAGGAAGTACAGCACTGCCATTTACAATGGGAAATATATATAATATATGCAAAGATATAAAAATAAATAAAAAGAGAAAAAACAGTGCCTCACTTTCCCCCACCCTTTCTATACTGTTGTCATAACATAAGGAATTGCAGGATTTGATAACCTGTAGAAGGTTAAGGGAGAGTAACTTCGGGTTTCTAGTTGAACTATACTTAATTGATGATAGTAGATAGTGATGGACACCTAATAGGTTTAAAAATTAAATTGTGGGTGATTTTTAGCTGAGTGAATATTAGTTAATGTTTTAAATTAAGTTGTATGTGATTTTTAACTGAATGAATATTAATGGTTTAGTTCCTGACAGTTGATTTTTTAAAAAAGTGGTATTATGTGGAGAGTTCAATTAGGGATATTAGTAGCATATTTTACAAACTTGTTTCTTCTACCCTCTGCTATTGTGTTTTTGGAATGTTACTGAAAATAGAACACTGTAGATTAGGAACTAGCAGTGTCCAGGCTATGTTTAGTAATGCTGAGTCTGTTAAGTATTTAATTTTTTGAGCATGCCTAGTTAGAGTTTTTGAGTCAACATTACCTGCTCCTAATAGTTAGGTATCATCAACTTGTTCAACTGATGTGCTGTTTTTTGTGGGAATACTAATCTTACCAAAGTTGAAAAGATCCAGTTCTGTTTTATTGGTGTTTAGTAGGAGTGAAGAGACTAAGCCAGTGCAAAATTGTGCTGGTGATGGGAGCACATAAGGATGGAATCATCAGCATATTGAATGTGTGTAGCATTGGAACAGAGGTGTACATATCATTAATAAAAATGCTGAGTAGAAGTGGGCCAAGCATGGAACCCTGGTGGACTGCTCCATGTTGACTGGCCTTAGGATGAGGAAGATGAGACAGTTATGAAGGCCTTAGACAGGTCATGGAAATAGTGGCAGTGAATAAGTTTGGGCTTTTGCTGCTGTGAGGCTGTGGTGAAGGAATAATAAGAGGGCAGTTGCAGTATTGTGCCCCGACTCAAACCCATGTTGACTGGGAGATAAGCTGTTAGAAAAGTAAAATAAGAGTTGTGACTGCATGCATCTTTTTCAACTATTTCAAAGACAGATGATAAAGCAGCTATTAGTCTAATGTTAGGGGGGTGGTTGTGTACTGGGGGTTATGTAGGACTTTTTTCAAAAGTTATAGACAAAAATAAACTTGGAGAAGTGAAACTATTGCATATTGTTGTACAATGCATGGTCTTATAACAATTTGTTCTAAGCATTTCTGAATGGATTTCAAAAGATAAAACTTTACATACATCCAATTTTACACTAGATTGGGAAAAAGTATAAGTAATAGTTATATTAATAGTTAGCAATCTGAAATATATAATCTGAGTTTAAACAACTGATTAAGTTTTATAGTTCATTTTACTTAAATTTCTATAAGATATAGAAGCAATGATGATTAGCCTGGGTTTGATCAGAGCGAACGTTTTGTTTAAAACAATGTACTAAAAGAAAGAAAATGTGCATATATGTTCTGTCAGGGTTATCTGTTAAATTTAAACATCAAAATAATCAGCAGCATTCTTACTAAATATTGGGGAAATGCTTAAACATGTACTTAATGAATTTTACTTAAAATGGGGCTTATTTTGAACTGTTCTTTATTTCTCCACTAAAACTGTTAAAGTGTATATTTTTTACATAGACCGTGGCTACCTCAGTGCAATCACTAGCCCTGTTAGCATTTATCATCTTTTGTTTACCTCATTTTCCTGCCTAAAAGTCTAAAAGTATTTCAAAAGTCTTTTTCTTAATGGCCCAAGCTTACTTGAGTTTCCACAGCCGCCTACTTTCATTTTGAGCAGCTCATGAGAAAGGAAGGGCTACATGACTTCTAATCCCTCCATAAACAGGAAATTAAGGGAACTTTTGAATTAGACATTACAACTGACATTATTAGAAGGTTTTAATGACTTCTCTACATTAACCATAGGGTTTAGAAATGATTTTTTAAGTTAAAACATGCTTTTTAATTTTAAACAACTTCAGTGAAACAAAATAAGCTTCTGCTCTAAGGAAACTTGTGACAGGAACTGCAAGACCGAGGGTACATGAAACACAAGGGAAAATATCTTTGAAGGTGAGTTACTCAAAAGTAACCCTTATAAAACCATATAATGCTGCTCTAAAGGGATTATGTGAAACTTTCATTAATAAGGTCAGCATACATTTTAAGTTGCAGAAACTGTTATTTATTTTTGAATACACAGAGCTTTCCCATCCTCTTTTTAAATAGTAACTTTACCGAGTTTTAAAACATTTGTAAAAATAAACTGCTGCAGGACTTTTTATATGATATTAAACAAAGTATAAGCTGTTAGTACATTGTTTGAATAAAAATAAATTTAACAGGGCTTTGGTTAAAAAAAAAGAAGAAGAAGAAAAAAGAGGGAACATTCCAGCTCAAAAGCCTACATTATGCCATGTTGACTACAAGACATGGGTATTTATGCTTGCATACTCACATTTGATTGTAACTATATAGAGAAAGTGAGGTTTAGATACATATATGTATGAGGTTACATAGCTTTCTGTTGAGAGAAATGTACAGTTCTGTATGATAGTGTGGAGATAAAGTGACAGTGTACATATAAACCTGAAATCCCTTGGTAGTATAGCTTGCATAAAAATAAATAACATTTAACCTATTGACAACATACCTATGCGATATGGTTGCAAATAATTGATTAAATGTAAGCACAGGTAGTTAAGTTTATCTCACCAAGAGTTTAATTTTAGTATACCCAGCTAACATGGTCAGTAATAAAGATAACACTTATTTCAGATACATTATATTGGTATGTTTGATAGCATTGACATGAACAGCAAGCCTTTATACACAATATACAGGATTGCTTAAGTAAAAAGTTATCCCACCTACCCTAAATAACAGTTCAGCAATAAAGAATAGTTAATGTAGTATAGTGTGTATATTGTTAGTTATTTTGTAGATAGGATATTTAAAAGTCCTAGAATTAGGGGAATTGTGTTGCAAGAAAGTAGTGAATAACAGATTAGTAAGTAAGGAAAATGAATACACTTAGAAAGAAATAAAGGGAACTGTTATAAGAAAAGTGTCTTCCTAATGTGATTTATTATATTAAGCTATCTCAAATGTAATTTATTAGATTAAGCTAAGTGTTTACTTCTCTGTTATAAGCATAGCTTATCTACTTAGAGTGCATTTTATTCTATTCATGCTGTTTTATTATATCTACATAAGATCAAAGATTTTTGATTAGGTAGAGCTATAGGGTTGTTAGTGTGTGGCTTGCATGAAATTTTCATCAAACCAGGAATTTTTTATTCCATGTTAGAGGATAAAAATGTTTTTAACTTAGATTTTTTAACACTAGTTTTTGAATGTTTGTCCATAACAAGTTGTACATATTTTAGATGTGTATTCATTGTACTAAACCATTGTTCATTAGCTTTTAAACCATTTGTTCTCAAAAATACCAAGATATGTTTTTCACCAAATGTTAATGGGTTGAATAACCCTTTAAAAAGAACAAATCTAACAAAAAGGAAAGCATTATAGACTGGATCCTAATAAATAACAATCCTCAGTTGTACAAAGCAGGTACCCTACCCGAGGATATGAGCGACCACCTCCTAACCTACATATTGAGAAAAAAAGAAGACATACCCCACCAAACCACCTTTATAACCCGCAGGTATACAAAGAACTTTAACCTAAACAGTTTCCAATCTGATCTAAGCCTATGCAGATGGGCCAAACTTAAAACACCACCCCTTGACAAAGCAGTCACAGAATTCAACACCACCTTCCTAGCCATCTTAGACAAGTACGCTCCCAAACGTAGATTTAGAACCAAAAATAAAACAGCACCATGGCTAACCTATACTACCAGACAAAAACTTACTTCTAGAAATAGAGCATGGACCTCATGGAGAGCCACCAAATCCCCACAATCCCACAAAACATACAAACAGATTAGAAATGAAGCTAAAAGATCTATTATGTTAGACAAGCAAAACTACTATTTCAACTTACAGCAAAAACACCAAAATCAGCCTCAGAAATTCTTGTTAGGTCTCAACAAACTACTCCACCCAGGTAAATCTTCAATCCCCACCCCCTCATCAACCTTAAATCTACCCCCCTGAATCAGTAGCAAATACCTTTAACACTTTTTTTCACTGAAACCATCAAATCCCTAGCTAATAATCTATCTCCCTCCTCTTCTTCCACTACCTCACCTACTCATATGATCCCCTCTCCCTTAAAACTAGAGCCTATCTCCACAGACTATATCAAATCTTCACTTGAAAAAATTAAAACCTACCGCCCTTGCAGCCGACCAACTTCCCGCAGAATTCCTACAAAAGACCGCTAAAGTAATAGCATACCCTATCTCCATCTTAATCAATCGTACTATCCAAGAATCCTACATCCCCTCCATCTGGAAAATCTCACACATTCTTCCACTTCACAAAGGAGGGAACTCCATAGAACTCTCAAATTACAGACCTATTGCAATTCTATCTCCCCTAGCCAAAATAGTGGAGAAATGCATACAGAAACAACGATTAGCCCACCTCACCCACAACTCTCTCCTAGCCTCATCCCAGCATGGTTTTAGACCAGCCCACAGTACAACCACTGGCCTTTTCTCCTTCTCTCACACAATAAATCACAACTGTAATCAGAATCTGCTCTCCTCTGCCCTCTTCCTCGATCTATCTAAAGCATTCGACATGGTCAATCACAGCTTACTCTTAGACTCCCTCAACTCACTGTCCATAGATAAATCAGTATGTAACTGGCTCCACTCATACCTAAACGGTCGACAACAAGCTGTCTTGTGGAAAGATAATCTATCCCCCCTTCTACCTGTGACTCTCGGCGTTCCCCAAGGCTCCATTCTAGGTCCCCTTCTATTCTCTATATTCATCAATGATCTGCCCAAAATTATACCACAGGCTACCTCCATACAGTACGTAGATGATTCCACACTAATCTGCACTGCCTCTACTCCAGCAGAATTACAATCCCTAACACAGTCTACCTTTAACAAAGTAGAAAACTGACTTAATAATTGTTTACTCCTACTGAACCCAAATAAAACCAAACTATTACTTTCCTCCCCCACCCAAAAGCAAACACCACCAATATTTGCAGTCTCTTCAAACAATGGGATCACCATTTCTCCTGAACCGAACACCAAACTACTAGGCATAATCATTGACAACAATCTGAATTACAATGCCCATATAGACAAAACCATAAAAAACAGTAAATAAAAAAATAGGATCCATGTATAGGATAAAGAGATTTCTAACCCCAACTACCGGAACCACCATAGCTCACACATATCTTCTCTCCTCCCTTCTCTATGCCTCACTCATCCTTACTAATCTATCTAAATCAAACCTCAACAAAATCACCAGCTGCTATAACAATATAGCTAGATTCGCCACAGGTTCCACATACAGAACCCATCACTGTAATAATCTTTGCAACCTAGGTTGGCTAGAACTACCCAATCAAATATATTATAACCAACTCATAGTTGTTCATAAAATCCTCTACAAACCTACCAGTACCCAAATTCTAACTAAAATTATCACCCCCATAACAACTTAACATCCCTCCGCTCATCCAGCAGAATGCTAGTACAAACAACCAAAGCAAACAACTCAGCTGGAGATTCTTTGCTCTCCAACTTTACTGGGAAAAAATGGAACTCCCTTCCTCCACATATAACCTCTAACAGCTCCTTGCCTCAATTCAAAAAAGCTCTAAAGACACACATGCACAAACTCTGGCTATGTCCATGTCTAAACCCCGAATAAACTAAACAAAAATGACACTGAGCCAGTAAAATTAGTTGTGCTCCTATCAAAACCCCAACTAACCCAAAAACATAGTAACTAACGTATTAATCCTATCAAACCCCCAACCAACCCAAGAACATAATAACTAACTATTAGTCTTAACTCACAGATGTGTCTTCCAACTCCTCCCTCTACAACCTATTTTTTCAGCCCACACTAAACAAATCCCACCCTAAATACCCTTTTCTTTCTTATCTTCCTTGCTTTCTATCTGAATATGCTTAACTATCAGACACACCCCTACTAAAAGAAAGTCTTCTCTGAATTCATTGCTTCAAAGAAATTGTTTTCTATGTCTCAGCTATTAGTAACCTACAGATGGCTTTTATCTTTGACCTATTGTTAACTTCCTAAACACGTTACAAACTGCATTTTCCTCTCCTTAATTTGTTAACTAAAACTTTATAAATAGCTGTATTGCTACATTTTAAACATCTTGTAACCTACATTGTTATTTGTTACTAAATATCAACACTGTTATGTTGTTGTTACTAAACGCTTTGATAACATGAAGCTTTTCTCCCCGGGCCTCCGCTGAAAATGGACATGTATCCAGTCGGACTTTCCCGGTTAACAAATGTAAAATAAAATAAATAAATAAATAAATAAAATTTAACATTACAATAATCAGACATTGTCTTCTTGGAAGAAACACATCTTCTGACTTCAGATTTAGGTAGGCTGCAAATAAAGGACTATTTAATTCTAGAAAGTTCTCATTTTAGTGTGAAAAGAGGTATTGTTATTCTTTGGAAGAAAATACCAGGTTTACCTAAAATAGTTGACACTTATTCTGACAAGAATTGTATGCTGATATTGGTGGTAATAGAAATAGATAAAAAGCATTATACTAAATAAATAAATACTTATTGGATTCCTGGAATAGGATCTAAAAACAGCCAAGTATCTACACATTACGACATTATATTCAAAAGGAAATGTGGTGATAGCTGGAGACTTTAACTGTATTGTATCAAGTAAAAATACTACTAATAAGAAAAGAGTCAGATTATCTTTCACAGCAAAACATTTAAATCATTATACAGGTTTAATGAATATAAGGGGTATTTTAGGCTTAAACTACAAAGCTTAAAAGTACAAAACTCTTTAAATTATATCCACTATTCATTCAGATATGGAACAAAAAGCACTACTGATAAAATTGTTGTATCAAATGAGCTTTATTCAAAAACAGAAGATTTATTAGCAGTCTCATGTCCTTTGTCTGACCATAATGCCATTACATTCACTCTAACCTTTAGCTGAAATATGTTAACTCATTATCAAAGTTTACCTGCATACATAATTGAAATAAAAGGTTTTAATGATTGGTTTTGGAGAGAAATTAATCAATTCATGGAATTTAACAATGGGGAGGTGACAGATGCTATATTATGGGACACCTTAAAAGCCTATTTGGTAAAGTTAAACACTGGTATGTATGTAAATGGAAAGAATGGGACAAGGACTTGATTGCTCTATAATCTAATAAAGAAAAATTAAAGTTAAACTTAAAGCCCAATGACAAAGCCGCAAATATGGAGTTAAAGCTGAATCAAGAATCAGGAAATATTTCAATACAAGATCTCAATCTTGAAAAAAATAAACTACTATCTTATTCAGTTAACTCAAAGAACCTACATAGAATAGCCATTAGATCAAAAAATATGAACAAAATAAATCACATAAACAGATTGTATACAAAGAGGGGAAAACAATCAAAACAACAATTCCAAATGACATATTACAATGCTTTAGTAAATATTATGAAAAAAAAATAATAAAATGGAGACAAATTTGGATAGTAATGAATTAATTGATAATTTTTGAAGGAAAAAATATATAAATTAATTAATGAACAGAAAAGTAAAATTGATCTTTTTCTTTTAAAGAATTGAACAACCAGATTAGAAGTCTCAAAACCAACAAGGCTACAGGATTAGATAGCATCATCCCAGAATTGTATAAATTGCTACCTGATAATATTTTGAAAATGAAGCAGTAAAATAAACACTACTAAGATAAAGTGAAGCTGTAAAACAACAAAATGTCCAAAAAGAACAAAATAGCTTCACAGCACCAAGTATTAAAAGTGTAGAAGGTTTTAATATAAATATTCCAATTTTCCAAAATAAAGCTTTCGGACAAAGTCCTTCATCAGTGTTATAAGTTCTTTTACATATACATTCTTTTATACAACCCTAAAGTAATCACATGACACAACCTGACCTATCATATAAATATATTAATTAATGAACATAGAAATTTAAGGATATATATCATTAATTCATTTTAATTCAATAAAAATAAACGTAATAATAGAATAAAAAAAGACTTATTTCATTTTATCAAAGTTTCATATATTGCTGTTTATATTGCTTATTAATTCCAGGTGGAGAATCCGCATGAAGTCGAATAATCCACTCATATTCCTTCTTTTCCAACTTGGTGTTAATATCCTCTCTTCTCAAACTTGGCTCCAAAACATCTATAACCCTAAATACAAAACTATGTGCTGGTCCTTCTTCATCTATATGTTTAGCTAATGCATTTGTTAATATACTCCTTCTAATGTCTGATTTATGTTCTATAATTCGATTTTTAAGTTTTCAAGTAGATTTTCCTATATAAAATGCCATACATAATGTGCATGTAGTTAAATAAACTATTAAGGGTGTATTGCATGTTGCCCAACAACTAAAATAAAACTTTTTCTTACTTATAGGATGAATAAAAGTATTAGAAGAACATATATCAGGCAACATGAGCAGTTAAAGCAAGAAAATGTACCTTTCTTATTTGAAGTGGCTGTTGCCTTTCTATTTAATGAAAAATCTTTGTAACACAAACATTGTTTAAGGTTACCACAATTCTTATATGTAAATAGGGGAGTTTCAGGAATTATATCATTCAAACCAGGTAAAGCTCTTAGTATACCTCAGTTTCTTCTTATAATATCCTCAGTAGGTTTACTACTCTTACTACATGTCATAGTATATCTCAAACGACCAGATATATTGTTGCCCTGTTTTCTATTAGGTCTATAGCCATCATTCGAAAAATGGGGCCTAACTTCATTTCCCCTCTGGTTCAACACTTCTTCTCTAAGGCTGGATAGTTGTAACATATCATATCCTCTATCGTTAAGTTCTTTAGTCATCTCATTCATTTGCTCAGTACATATATTATCATCAGTATTAAGTCTATTAACCCTTATATATTGACTCTTTATAATACCTTTAATGATGTGCCCAGCATGCATACTTTTTTTGTGTAGATATTTAATAGTATGCACATCTTTCTTATATATACTAGTGGTTATGTGTTGTCCTTCCAATTGGATTCTAACGTCCAAATAATTAATATCTAACTTTGAACATTTCATTTCAAAAGTCAAAAAAGTAGTTGTTTGATTCAAGAAACTCACAAAATTATTAAGTAAATCCTCATTGCCATGCCATACAATAAAAACATCATCCACAAAGCGTTTGTAAAAAAGGATGTTAGGCTTATATATATTTTGACTATCATTAAGAACAAATTCTTCCTCCCAATTGCCAAGAGTCAAATTAGCATATGTGTTAGCTACTGGACTACCCATAGCTACACCCAATTGTTGATGGTAAATCTGTTTATTAAAGAGAAATATATTATTCTCAAGGGTTATTTCCAGTAGTTCACAAAAAGTTTCAACCTGCCTACCTGTGAAATTACCATATTTACATAGGATTTGTCTTACACTATTTATCCCATATTCATTACGAATACAAGTGAAAAGGGATTTTATATCCAGGGTAACAAATAGAATATCCATTTCAATATTTGTTTCATACCATTGATATAGTACGTTTAAAAAATGACCCATATCCTTAATAAAGCTTTGCACAAAGCATAAGAAGTCCTTAAGAACATCCTGCAAATAAGCTGAGATGGGTTCCATAATCCACCCTCTACCCGAGACAATTGGTCTCATTGGAGGATGTAGTAAGGATTTATGAATTTTAGGTAGTCCATATAGAACTGGGATGGTAGGACTAGGTACTGTTAGAAAGTTAAAAATATCTATCATCATCATCATCATCATCCCCTTTTTCCCATTTGCATGGGGTCTGGGTATCGTATTAACTGTCGCCAACTCTCTCAATTTAGTGCCACTCTCCTGCCTTCTTCAACACTCATGCCTGACTGTCGCAGATCTTCTTTCACACAATCCATCCACCTCTTTGCTGGACGCCCTTGCTTCCTCTTACCTTCTTCCTGTCTGTCCTAAATCTCCCTCACCAGATTGTCTTCTGCTTTTCTACACATGTGCCTATACCATCATAATCTGTTTTCTTTGATCTTTTCTGCAATTGGAGCTACTTTGGCTTCTGCTCTTATGTCCTCATTTCTTCGCCTGTCCCGCAGTGTGCATCCTACCACCTTTCTCAGGCACTTCATTTCCATCACCTCTAGCTTCTTCAACTGTTCTGCCTTTACTGCCCAGGTTTCTGTACCATACAGTAGTACTGGTCGCACCACTGTCTTGTACACCTTACTTTTCAGCTTCTTTGGCATTCTTCTGTCATATACTATACCTGATGCTCTATGGCATTTGGCTGCAGCCCCTCTGATTCTAGCTTTGACCTCTTCATTCAGACTACCCTTCTCCTCAACCACCCCTCCCAGATACTTGAAGCTGTTTACCTGTTCCACTATCTTCCCATCTATCTCTATTCTCAGCTTCTTCTGATTTCCCCAGTCTGCTGCCATTACCACTGTCTTATTTATGCTTAGTTTCATCCCATGTGCCTTAAGATTTGCATTCCATTCTCCTATCCTTTGCTGAAGTTCTAGATCAGAGTCTGCCTGTACTGCCACATCGTCTGCATACAGCAGCTTTGTTGCTCTGACCCCTCCAACCTGTTTGCTGATGTAGTCCATTACCAGTATGAACAGCAGTGGGCTCAGAGCTGAACCCTGGTGTACACCCACTCCCACTGGCAACCCCTCAGTGAGGCCAAACACTGTTCGTACTTGAGTCACTGGGTCCTTGTATATAGCCTGTACTAATTCTACCAATGTTTCTGGGACTTCAAACCACCGCAGTACTGCCCAGATCAGCTTTCTTGGGACCTTGTCATATGCTTTCTCCAAGTCTAGGAAAGCCCAGTTTGACTCTCTCCTTTTCTCTAGTTTCTTCTCAAGTATCTGTCTCAATGCAAACATTGGGTCAATTGTGCTGCATCCTGATCTGATCTATAAAAATATCTATCATTATATCATTATTAATCTGTAATTCATAGATTATGATATTAACTCTACTAATAAGTTTCCCAACATCAACATTTTGTATAGGTTTTAATGTATGAGCATCCATTAATAATTCACCCATACCATCAATATAATCAGCTAAATTCATAATCACTATACAGCCACCTTTATCAGCTTCCTTAATTATGATACTTTCATTAGACTGCAAATCATGCAAGGCTTCAATTTCATCAACAGACAAGTTATACATTTTCATGAAAGCATTATCGTTATATAGTTCACGTATCTGTTTATCACATAGATCGTGAAATGCTGTAAGGATAGGATCATTAATAGGTATGAAACTGCTTGATCTTTTTAAGCCTGCTGATACATCACTAGTAGTATTCTTAAAAATCAATTTTAATCTTAAATTACGAACAAATGTTTTTAACTCAGTTAGGGCATCTATAATATTGCTAATATTTGAAGGAATAAATTTTATACCACGTTCAAGTAGTGAAATAGCAGTTGGTACTAGTTCTATATCAGATAAATTCACAGTAGAACCATTGCCTAAATATATGGCACTTCTATTAAATGGATTATTATTCACATTTTCAATTTCATTAGTACATGCTTTTGATTTACTATATAGATCATTATTCTCATAAGTTTCATCAGAATATAATATTTCAAGTCATGTTTCCATTTTCATTAAAATTCATTTGTATATCATCCCCATGTGAGTTAATATGAGGTACTTCTGCAACATCATTATTATCAATTATTAATTCATCATTCACAATATATTCTTCATTAGTACTAGTAGAGTCAAATACACATGTAGAATTTGAAATAACATTATCTACATTCAAGGCATTATTAACATGTAAGGTTTAAACAAGGGGTAACTGAAGTTTAGAGAAAGAAGAAGCTTCAGTCCGATCCAAGCGGCAGGCTGCAATTTCTGCGGTTAAGTTCCTACCATTACATAAACCATCATCTGTTATATATTCATCCTTAGTGTCATTTGGTGGTATTATTGTAGTAACATGTTCACAAACAAGCGAGCATGACTCTTTATCACAATTATAGTGAAATTCATTATATGGAGTATTTTTTGAAGGAGCTAGAGAAGCATTAAAAGAACTCACTGTTATTTGAACGACTTGCTTTCTGTGACCGGACTTCTGCATTGCCTTGCCCGTGAATGCGAGCATTCTCTGGTTTTCCCTTGTTGCCGTTCGCTTTTTTATTCTGGTAATTTTATAGAGTTCAAGTCACATAAACAACTTAGCATAGTACTAATATAAGTAGATGTATATTCACAAAACAAAGTAGATGTAGATATCTGCTTAATGAACTGGAGAAGAAGATATCTACGTCTACTTTGTTTTGTGAATATACAACTACTTATAGTACTATGCTAAGTCATTTATGTAATTACGATAAACAACTAGAAATTACAAAGAAACGCAAAATAGAACGGGATATCAATGATTTTATGCGTGGGAATATCTTCTCTTGGCCTAAACAACAGCAAAATGATCAAAATATAATGAAAGGGACTGAAGTTAGTGCTAAACGGCCTTCTAGGAATGACTTGGATACTTTTGAATTGCCAACCAATGATGTGTTGCCAAACTTGGAAGCAAGGACTGAACAGTCTGCTAACAACCAATTGGAAAAGAGAGGAAATGACTTAAGACCTGCCACTGACGTTTTGGCGTCTGGATCTACAAGACGGGAGGATGAAGTAAATGTGAACAATGATATTGTGGAACTGGACAATACTAACAGTGACTATAAAAATAGTCCAAATATTAATAATTCTTTTAGGTTACCAACAATGCCTCTCTATAAAATTACCAGAATAAATTAGTGAACGGCAACAAGGGGAAACCAGAGGACGCTCGCATTCATGGGGAAGGCAACGCAGAGGTCCGGTCACACGAAGCAAATAGTTCAAAAAGCAGTGAGTTCTTTTAATGCTTCTCTAGTTCCTTCAAAAAATACTCCATATAATTAATTTGACTATAATTGTGATATAGAGTCATATTCGCTTATTTGTGAACATGTTACTACAATAATACCACCAAATGACACTAAGGATGAATATATAACAAATGATGGTTTATGCAATGGTAGGAAGTTATCCGCAGAAATTGCAGCCACCACTTGGATCAGACTGAAGCTTCTTCTTTCTCTAAACTTCAGTTACCCCTTGTTCAAACTTTAAATGTTAATAATGCCTTGAATGTAGATAATGTTATTTCAAATTTTACATGTGTATTTGACTCTACTAGTACTAATGAAGAATATATTGTGAATGATGAATTAATAATTGATAATAATGATGTTGCTGAAGTACCTCATATTAACTCACATGAGAATGATATACAAATGAATTTTAATGAAAATGGAAACATGATTGAAATATTAGATTCTGATGAAACTTATGAGAATAATGATCTATATAGTAAATCAAAAGCATGTACTAATGGAATTGAAAATGTGAATAATAATCCATTTAATAGAAGTGCCATATATTTAGGCAATGGTTCTATTGTGAATTTGTCTGATATAGAACTAGTACCAACTGCTATTTCACTACTTGAACTTGGTATAAAATGTATTCCTTCAAATGTTAGCAATGTTATAGATGCCCTTACTGAGTTAAAAACATTTGTTCATAATTTAAGTCTAAAATTGATTTTTAAGAATACTACTAGTGATGTATCAGCAGGCTTAAAAAGATCAAGCAGTTTCATTCCTATTGATGACTCTATCCTTACAACATTTCACGATATCTGTGATAAACATATACATGAACTATATAATGATAATGCTTTCATAAAAATGTATAACTTGTCTGTTGATGAAATTGAAGCCTTGCATGATTTGCAGTCTAATGAAAGTATCATCATTAAGGAAGTTGATAAAGATGGCTGTATAGTGATTATGAATTAACTTATTATATTGATGGTATGGGTGAATTATTAATGGATGCACATACATATAAACCTTTACAAAATGTTGATGTTGGGAAACTTATTAGTAGAGTTAATATCAATATCTATGAATTACAGATTAATAATGATATAACTCTAGATATTTTTAACTTTCTAACAGTACCTAGTCCTACCATCCCAGTTCTATATGGACTACCTAAAATTCATAAATCCTTACTACATCCTCCAATGAGACCAATTGTCTCGGGTAGAGGGTGGATTATGGAACCCATCTCATCTTATTTGTAGGATGTTTTTAAGGACTTCATATGCTTTGTGCAAAGCTTTATTAAGGATACGGGTCATTTTTTTAAACTTTCTATATCATTGGTATGAAACAAATATTGAAGTGGATATTCTATTTGTTACCCTGGATATAAAATCCCTTTTCACCTGTACTCCTAATGAATATGGGGTAAATAGTGTAAGACAAATCCTATGTTAATATGGTAATTTCACAGGTAGGCAGGTTGAAACTTTTTGTGAACTACTGGAAATAGCCCTTGAGAATAATATATTTCTCTTTAATAAACAGATTTACCATCAACAATTGGGTGTAGCTATGGGTAGTCCAGTAGCTAACACATATGCTAATTTGACTCTTGGCAATTGGGAGGAAGAATTTGTTCTTAATGATAATCAAAATATATATAAGCCTAACATCCTTTTTTACAAACGCTTTGTGGATGATGTTTTTATTGTATGGCATGACAATGAGGATTTACTTAATAATTTTGCGAGTTTCTTGAATCAAACAACTACTTTTTTGACTTTTGAAATGAAATGCTCAAAGTTAGATATTAATTATTTGGACGTTAGAATCCAATTGGAAGGACGACATATAACCACTAGCATATATAATAAAGATGTGCATACTAATAAATATCTACCAAAAAAGTATGCATGCTGGGTACATCATTAAAGGTATTATAAAGAGTCAATATATAAGGGTTAATAGACTTAATACTGATGATAATATATGTATTGAGCAAATTAATGAGATGACTAAAGAATTTAACGATAGAGGATATGATATGTTACAACTATCCAGCCTTAGAGAAGAAGTGTTGAACCAGAGGGGAAATTAAATTAAGCCCTATTTTTCGAATGATGGCTATAGACCTAATAGAAAAATGGGGCAACAATATATCTGGTTGTTTGAGATATACTGTGATATATAGTAGGAGTAGTAAACCTACTGAGGATATTATAAAAAGAAACTGGGGTATACTAAGAGCTTTACCTGGTTTGAATGATATAATTCCTGAAACTCCCCTATTTACATATAAGAATTGTGGTAACCTTAAACAACGTTTGTGTTACAAAGATTTTTCATTAAATAGAAAGGTAAGAGACACTTCAAATAAGAAAGGTACATTTTCTTGCTTTAACTGCTCATGTTGCCCTGCTATGTGTTCTTCTAATACTTTTATTCATCCTATAAAGTAAGAACAATTTTATTTTAGTTGTTGGGCAACATGCAATACACCCCTAATAGTTTATTTAGCTACATGCACATTACATGTGGCAATTTATGTAGGAAAATCTACTTGAAAACTTAAAAATCGAATTATAGAACATAAATCAGACATTAGAAGGAGTATATTAACAAATGCATTAGCTAAACATATAGATGAAGAAGGCCCGGCACATAGTTTTGTATTTAGGGTTATAGATGTTTTGAAGCCAAGTTTAAGAAGAGGGGATATTAACACCAATTTGGAAAAGAAGGAATATGAGTGGATTATTCGACTTCATGTGGATTCTCCACCTGGAATTAATAAACAAGTTTCTATTAAGCCAATCTTGAAATATAAACAGCAATATATGAAACTTTAATAAAATGAAATAATAGACTTTTTTATTTTTATTGAATTAAAATGAACTAATGATATGTATCCTTAAATTTCTATGTTTATTAATTAATATATTTATATGATAGGTCAGGCTGTGTCATGTGATTATTTTAGGGTTGTATAAAAAAATGTATATGGAAAAGAACTTACAACACTGATGAAGGACTTTGTCCGAAAGCTTTGTTTTGGAAAATTGGAATATTCATATTAAAACCTTCTACACTTTTAATATTTGGTGCTGTGAATTTGTTTTTTTTTTCTCTTTGAATATTTTAAAAACCTTATTGAAAATTTTTGAAGAAGTCAAAAGCTCTGCTAATTTCCCCCTTGAGATTCTCTATAATTATACCCATTTTGAAATCAGATAAAGATCCTGTAACACGTGCTTGGTATCATCCTATCTCACTTTTGAATGTAGACTGCATACTTTACTAGCAAAATGGCTAAACCATATACTCCCAGGATTAATAAATGAAGCTCAATCTGGCTTTATAATTAACAGATGAGTACAAGGTACAAGACAAAATTATAAGACTTTTTTTTCATTAACTGATATAGCAAATACAAATAAAGAACTATCATTAATAATTCTAGGTATTGATAAAGCTTTCAATTCAGTGAACTGGCCTTATTTAAAATATTTAAATGACTATAGCTTTTCCTCTAGTTTTACAACCTTAATTAAAACTTTATAGCAATTTAGTATATTTTGTCAAGATAGGTTACTTTCTGTCTAGACCCTTTAATATAGCAAAATGTATGAAACAAGGGTGCCCTCTATATCCTTTAATATTTATGTTAGATATTATATAGTTAGCTAGTATTTCTCTAGTTACAGCAAATAATAAAGACTTCAAAATAAATGAAAACTTTTCATCAAAAATCCAGCTTTTTGTTGATGACATAGTGTTAACATGTAGTGACCGAACACTCATGCAGCATACTCAAAGCCTTTGGTTACTCTGAAAAGGTTTCAGGTTTGAAATGTAATCATAATGAAACTAAAACATTGCTTATAAACAAAAAATAACTTGTTAAAATCATATAAAATTTTAGCTGAGAAATGTCTCACATTAAATATTTAGGTATCACTGTTGAATCTAAGAACAAAAATTCCATATTTATAAACTACAAAAAACTTAGATGGAATTATAAAGTGAAGACAACTGGAATAAGTTATTCTTTACAATGGAAGATTGACTGTAGAATAATATTTTTGGTAAATTATCATTTTAATCAGGGTGAGTCTGTCATTAATCCTCCCCCTAAAAATTAAGAAAAATAAATTCTACATTACTTAAATTCTTATGGTACCTTAAAATACAAGGATATATTTAGAATGGCATGTCAAAATCTGTGAGGAAGATGGGGGGAAGTCATATTTATCAATTACATACAAGATTATTAGGACTGAATTTGTTACCCCAGATATGACAATCTAGAACTTCAACAAAAATTAACACTGAACTATTTTCAGAACTAAATAAAAAGTATTCTTAAACTCTACAGGAAAGTAAACATCCTCACTTTATTGGAAAACCTATACATGGAAGTTTCTGCATAGAATCTTACACCTCATAAAATTCCACAAATATATAAAAACAGGAAAAATGAAATGCTGGAGGTGTGATAAAGTTCTTAATACTGACTGGCTACACATGATATGGATTGTAAGTTGGTTACTTCTTTTTAGAGTGACTTTAAAAACTTCTCTCAGGCTTTATGGTTAGGCAATTGCATTACTATCAACTCTTTGATACTATTTAATGCGCTGATCCAGCAGCTATACCTATTTCTCAAATACCTCTTCTTTGGGCAATAATTATCATTGCAAGAAAAGTTATAACATAAAACTTGAAATGTAAAACTGAAAATTGCCATTTGGTGAATTTGTGTGCCTAACTAAGACTGTCTGCAAGAATGAGTTGTCATGAGAACATAACTCATCAGTACACATCTTGGCAAAAGCTCAATAATTTACTGGAAAAGTACTACTGGTTAAGAAAATATAAATATTCTTGTTATGGCCTTTTGTAAATAGTTATTGTTTATCTTGTTATGCACAGTTTTAAATATTGATGGACTTGTTAAAACCAAATAAAGAGCTTTAAAAAAAGAAAAAGAAATACTCACCAAAATCTGGGCTTCCTCTACCAAAAAACCCTACCTCAGAGTGAAGAAAATCCTTAACATCATCCAGCCTTCTTCCCCTCCCTTCTCTATGCTTCACCCATATTAACATTCAAGACCTCCTACTAAATAAATTAGAGGTAGCTTTAAACAAAATAGCCAAATGTGCAGCTAATGCCTCCTATTGTATGTACCACTCCTTAGCAGTAAAGAAGCCTAACTGTCCAGATCTATCTAATCACCTTACATTCACTCAGCTTCAAATTGCCCACAAAATATATAAACCACATACATGCCCTTCATTGCAAAACATTCTCCATTCTCAAGCACTACTCCACACCACTTTGCCTTCGCTCAGGTAATCAGAGCCTACTAATAACTTCCAAATCCTGTTATACATCTGGACAATCACTATACTCATCCTATGTCACCAGCCAGTGGAATTCCCTGCCTATCCCACCAAAACAGGATGACTGTGCAGCTAGCTTTGAGCACAACCTAAAACAGCACCTAAACTCCTTCTGGCTCTGTTCTTGTTCACATCTAATGTTCTCTCTCTCAAGATCTCTAGACTATCACCAACCTCTAATCTCTGGTTCTCCTATCTAATCCTGTAATAATGTGAATAAATCTGATGTTTATAACTATATACTGCTTTTCATCACTCCTATGTAAATGAAATTTGTATGCTGTTGTATATGTAAATGAAACTTGCTATTGTATAACATTCCTACAAAAATCAAATTGTATTAACCTCTGTCTTGATTGTATTACAATTTGCATGTTTCTTAAACTGTAATTCTAATGTTAAGAAACTGTAATTCTTTTTTCTCTGTAAATTTTTTGTAATATTTTTTGTAATTTTTGCAACTTTAATAGAGCTTTTCTCTCTAAGCCTCCAGCGAAAATGGGCCTGAATGCCCAGTTGGATAATCCTGGTAAACAAAAGGCAATAAAATCAATAAGTAAATTAGTCTGTTGGTAGTTATTTGGAATTATGTTGCGCAGAAGGACTTTAGAGGAGATGAATGTGGGTAGGTTTTGCTGGGAAAGATACAGTTTGATTTTTCTCAAATAAGGGATATAAAGACCTGCTTTTCTTTTAGATGGTCTGTTGGCTTTGACAATGGTGTGCCCTAATGGGAGTATTTACTCATTATTATATTGGATAAGATACATTTCTGCACTTGCTAGGATAATAGGTTTGTAGCTGTAGATGCAGCTATGCAAGTCACTTGCTTTACTGCAGAAACTTCGAACATTCATGTGATATATTTTTAGGCTATTATTGTAAGTATATGTATTTGTTAAGATGTGTCCTGGGTTAGGTTGAATATCATCCATTAGAAGTAATTGTATATAGTAAGTATATGTATTTGTTAAGGTGTGTCCTGGGTTAGGTTGAATATCATCCATTAGAAGTAGTTGTATATATGCTTGAATGTAATGTAGTATTTTTTTTTGTATTTCTTTGTCTAGTAATTATGTTTCCTTGTAACGTGTTTTTATTTATGGTAAAGAATTTGGGGCAAGATACTTTGCAGTGGTTATTTTGCTGTATGGAAGAAATTATTGTGGGATTATTTGGGGTTACATTTTGAGATATTATAAAGGTTTTTGTGATGGGTGGTTATAAACAGGGTAGTTACTAGGTAGCCATGATAGTAGTAGGAAAATTTGGGTGAGGGTAGAGAATGTGGCTGCATTGTGCATAACTGATTTGGCAAGGTGGTGAATGGATGGTAAAATAGAAGTAGAAGAAAAAAAAAACTAAATCATAACATATTAAAACATTTTTTAAGTGCATTGGAGTTTCTTACAAAATCATGTTTGAAAAGTTATTAAATGTATAGCTGAGTGATTGCTAGCAAAAAATTATTTTGCAGCTATGTTATTGCATACTGGTATGCTTGTAATGCACTAGGCAAAGTAATGCTAATTACAGGTTTTTGGTTAGGTGTTTGTCAGCATTTTTAGAGTATTGAGGTTAGAGTTAGATTACTAGTTGTAAGCAGAGGTGTGGTTTATTGTTGGTGTATTATGACAGACATATTTGGTGAAGGCAGGGAATGGGGGGGGGGCAGGGAGAGCAAAATGGGCCCTAAAATACTGGAGGTAAATGTGACATTTTTAACATGTGAGCAGAGGTGTGGTCAGTTATGAATGTATAAGTATAGACAAGTGTGAGACAGCTAGAGAGTGGGGCAGGGAAAGAGCAAAATGGGCCAGAAACATAGCAGATGTTTAGAACAATCACTGTATTCATGAGCATTGAAAGTCCATCATGCAGAACAACTATTCTGAGAAAGTTTTTAATGACAGAAAAGAGTAAGATGCAGAAAGAAAGAAAATAAAAAAGATGTAAAGGAGAATAAAGACTGTGAGACAATGTCTGGAACTTTTGCATGTGATACTGTTATATCGCAGTCAAAATGCTAAATCAACTCCCGGTACCGCCATATGAATACTGATGGAACTTTCCCAGCTTTATGCTCTACAGGCCTATAGTAAACAAATGGTTAACAACTGATAGCAAGAGACTGTATTCCAAATTCTTAAATGAGCAGAGCAGCTTTATTATTCTGCTTTACAACATTGCTTGCAGTCATTTATTTACATGACTCAGACCTGGGTTTTAGTTGCTTAGGCATCATAGTTCAAGTCAGCATGTGTTCATGTTTTGTTGTTTTATTCACAAAGATGATTATACATACTATGAGTTGTGAGCAGACAAAGGTCAACGTACATTGAAGAAAGAGTGAGCCACCCACTCATAGCGCTCAACTGTCCAAAGTTTCATGAAGGACAGATTTTTGCCAAATTGTTTTTGTCTGTCCCTCTTAAAAGTTGTGGTTTTCTGGCAAATCTTTCAAGTTTAAAGCTTTATATCTTTGAGAAAATGCATGGTAATAGAAAATTGCAAGAAATAAGTTGCAATTTTATCTGTTTCTGATTTTGGGTTTTTGTTCCCCATTTTTTTTTTTTTTTTTGCTTTGTCTATAATTTTTATGCTAAGATGTTCATCAGTATGCACCCATTAAACTGACTATCAGTGATTGTTCTATCTAAGGTAGAGTAACTTTAGATGAAAAAAGCAATGGTTGTGCAATGCACCAGACTGCAGAAATACTTTTCCTGCATGCAATATTATCTTGTAAAATGATGAGCTTTAGTATATTCAGTATACATATTCTTACAATGAAGATTAGATTACAAGTTGTCATGACAGACCTCATGTAACGGGAACTCTAGTGAGGTGAGTAAATGTAGCAGATACTTACAGGATGTCTTAAATACCTATTTAAGCACAGGAACTTTCTCGGAAATGGGACACCTCTAATATGATTTCCATACTCAGATTTCCAAATTCCACCTCTCCTTACACCTATCATTGTGTGTGTGTGTGTGTGTGTGTGTGTGTGTGTGTGTGTGTGTGTGCGTGTGTGTGCTCGTGTGTGTGCGTGTGTGTGCGTGTGTGTGCGTGTGTGTGCGTGTGTGTGTATGTATGTATGTGTATCATACATATATGCCATTGCAACCTATTCCATATTTACAGAAAAGGCTATGCATAGTCAGTAACACTATTGTAATCAAAACAGTGTTTCTCCCTAATCGATCCACAATGGCCCCACTTTCTCAGCTACCTTTGTACCTTCGCAATTAGCATCTATAAGAATATTAAAATTAGAAAACTTTGGAAGAGCAATATTCAGTTATCTAGGCCCATGAAGTAGTACAACATGAACTGATACTGCTAATTCTAATTTACTTTAGATTCAGTAGCATTACCATCATTTGATTTGGTCAATACCTAGAAGGCTAGATTTCACTCCCCCATATCACCCACTTGGGTCCGTCTGTAGGACTTCCAGAGGTATCTACTTAGGTCGTTTCTCATCTGGGCTTCCATTAATAACATTTGCAATGTATTGTCATCAACTACCTTTACTATTGCTGAGGGCTAAGTACTCTAATCCTCTAACCACCAGTATGACAGCTCCTTTACATATCTCTTTCTTAACTATCTTCGGCTAATTTACCCAAAACAAAATTTATGCTGTTATACACATTTAAAAAGCTTTCTGCATAAATAGACTTGCCACCAATTGCCTTCTCCAAAGCTATACTCTGACAGGACCTTTTTTCTGTCAGACTACATCTAGAACATGGTCTATGTTTTTATCATAAAGGCAAAATTGTCTGCATATTCAACAATTGCATGACAGTACCACACGTCTCCAGCATCAACCATCCAAACAAAAACTAAGCTCCATTCAGTCCTGCCTAGACAGACTCTGCTTATCCACATGCTCAGCTCCCAGAACGGATACACTACATTTCTCTTTTAGGCCAACAAACGTTCTTCCTGGCCATCAAGCATAATGCATTCTAGAGCCACTTTATAAAGTACTTCATTAGTCACTTTCATGCACTTACAAATGCATTTCAAACAAACTCCTTCTAGATAACTGCAACCTTAAGCTCTCAAACATACCTCAGAGTACCCTTTAATTGTTATACCCAGTACCATCACTAGTTTCATGCCATTAATTTGAGATCATGGTTATTGCATGCATTAAATGTGAAACTGCAAAGAAATACCATAACAAAATAACAAAAAACACATTTTTTTACAGAGGATCAAGTCCCCATGCCCTCAAACCCTTTAAACAACCACAGACAAAATAAAAGTAAAAGCAGCATAAAATGGTAAATGTGCTTCCCACATAAACTCTGCAATTCCTAAAGTAGAGATGAAAATACAGCTGTACTTTGAGCAAGCCATGATAAAAACATAATTCAAAAAATACTGGAAAGACAATAATATCATAATCACGTCTCACCCATACCCTATGGAAAGCTGCAATGTAAACAGGTAGTTGGCATTACTGACTTCACATTAATACAACCTCCATAAATTACCTCCTCCCTGCATTCTACATCAGGTCTGAAACTCTATAATGACTTGAACTGCATACCATTAACAAGCCCACCACAAAATAATTTTGCTGTTTTGTTAAGTTGTTTAGTTATATCAAACACTTCACAGCCTCAAGGACTTGAACATGCCAAGTACATTTCTTATTATCTTCTTTTAGTTCTTGAGAATTTATATTCATTACTTCATTCGTGATGTCCTCTTATCTCCATTACCAAACATTAACCTCTGTTGCCCTTCTTTTCTTATATCAGTCATTCCCAGGATCAATGTCTTTTCTAGTGAATCTCGAGTTTGAATTATGCGGCCAAACTATTTAAGTTTTCCTTTTAAAATCCCTAAATCCTGCCTACTCATCTAATGTACTTGTCATAAATGAAGCTGAACATACTGCAGTTACTGATCCACACTAGTGCAGACCAAATATTGTCCTCCAGCTATGAGCTTCTCTCACCAGATGAGGGACCCTGAGCATGATAGTAAAAGCAAACCTGCTTTACTACATCCTTATAACTACTCCATTTTTATAAACATGATATTCAGACTACATAAGCTTTGTGTAAACTATTGTTTCACTTAACATGTTATACATACCCTGGAATCTTGGGAAACCTGTAAATTGTTTACTTGCATCAGTGTCCTCCAAATTTCAAAAATCCTCCAAACACAATTCATTTCACACTGTCACTTAAAATTATATACACTATTGCAGAACAGACTAGTTTGCCTTAGGTCAACTTAGGGCTTGTTGATTAGAAGTTTTCATGTCCTAATGCCATCGACAGGGTATAAGGACCCCTTCCAAATACCAGCAGTCTCATCATACTGCCTTCTATTCTCTATATCCTCACACTAAAGGAAGCAAGAAAGTATGTGGTGCCCTAAAACCTGTTAGTAAAGCTCATAATTGTAATTACTGCTTCTGAGGTTATAGAGCATGCCCCCAACCTAGACAGCCAGCAGCCTTTGTCCACTATCTACCCTGTAAACCACCTAACATTTATTTCCATCATTGTAACCCCCCTTCTTTAACCTTTAGTATATCCTTCCTTAGACCTAGACCAGCTAGCTCCCATATAGAATTCCCTTAAATAGACTTTCTCTCCACTAGGTAGCACCCTTCTCCTCTCCTTCCTACCTCATGCTTATCCCACTGTCTTATACTATCTCTGAATTACATTTCTGAAGACTTTTATTTTATCTCAACACTATCATACTTCACCCTGGATTTTAACTGTCAACACCTACCTATCCTCCTACACTTCACTACCATTGTAGTACTTATCTCTGTACTTACCCTCACCTAACTTTCCTTCAGTAGCCAGCATTTTGTTGATTGTTTTTCTTGAACTGCTCTTTCACTTGTCTCTACCCGCTCCATTCGTCCTGCAGGCTCACTCAGCTACCCTACCCTACCCCCAATTCCCACCCACCCCCCCAGTGCTCCTACTCATACTATATAACCACACCCTCTTCCCCTTACTATCCAATCATTAAATAACCACTCCCTATTCCTAGTGAACCACCCTCAAGGATCAACTGTATAAGGCTACTACAACTATTCCCTCTTTCTCTACCTACTCCCTTTCACTTTCCCATAACACCCTCACCATTCTCCATACACTCTTATTACTCTTTCTTACCTCCTACATTCCACCTTGCAATTTAATCATCCCAATGTCTATGCTCCCTACCCCAGCATATTTAAAACTGCTACTACTAGTCATACTTCTACCCTCTCTTACAGCAGCCTACATCCTTACCTCCTATGAACGCCCATTACATTTACAATTTCACTACCCCTATAAGCAAACTGCTACACCAACACTAATTATCTCCAGTATCCATGCTAACATAACTTCTACACCCAACTACCTACTAGCAAAATATCATAGAATAGCCCATATTAGGTATATCTATCTAAAAGCTATGAAATATCTAAACCTATTTAGTAAATTCCCAAATCCTAGATATGGTATATAAGTCCACTCACTAAAAGATGAAGATATTCACCCAAACCCAGGCCCAACAAATACTCCTACCTCTCAACCCCAAAACCTCAATCCCTCAACAAAGCTTACTCTTACCAAACCTCCTAACTCACTCTTTATAGCACACCTCAATATACGTAGTATAAATAACAAAGTTGCACACCTCCATGCTCTCTTAGACATGCACTCCTTTGACATTCTATGTTTGACAGAAACATGGTTAAAACCCAAGACTAAAGACAATGAAGTCATCCCACCCAGATATAATATCATAAGACAAGACTGTATAGCTAGCAAGGGAGTTGGGGTAGCTATCTTGTAGAAAACAGAATTTCAAGTCACTGTATCTGAGTACAAACTACCTCAAGACACTAACGCTGAAATCCTAATTTCTAAACTACAGCTCAACACAAGCAAATCCATATATATCATCTGTATTTATCTTCCTCCTGCCAATAACAACAACACCCTGGAAGATATCCTTTGCTGCCTATCTCAAAACTTCCCCCAAGAAACTATAGATCTAGGTGACTTTAATATTGATTGGAAATCTTGCAGCACTGAACACCCTACTAACCATATCAACCTGTATGGTTTCTCTCAAACTGTCACCTCCCCTACTAGAATAAATAAACCTAGTAAGAAAGAAAGTACCTTAGATTGGATACTCATAAACACTCATCTCCATCCATATGAAGTAGGGACCCTCCCAGATGACGTAAGTGATCACTTACTCACCTATATAATCAGGCATAAGACCAATATACCCTCCACAATCACTTTCAAGACAACTCGAACCAATAAAAATGTTAACCCTGATCTCTTCCAAAGAGAACTTAGGGCATGTGATTGGTCTCCCATCAAATGACTCCCTCTTGAGGAAGCCGTAAGATACTTTAATTCTATATTCCTAGCCATTCTTGACCACCATGCACCAACCCGAACTATCAGAATTAGGACTAATCCTGCCCCTTGACTTTCTAGAGAAACCAAGCAAAAAATCAAACTTAAAGTCTGGGCCAAATGGCGTACAACTAAAAACCCTGTAGATCAACAAAAATTTAGACAGCTGAGAAATAACACAAAGAAAGCTATACTCTCAGACAAAAGGAACTTTTACCTACAACTCCAGCAAACTCACCAAAAAAAAAAACAAAAAAAGTTTTGGGCAGACATTAACAAACTACTCCACCATGGTCAATCCAATACACCAACCCCCCCCCCCCCAAAGCTCTGACCATGAGAATCCTAAGCATACTGCCAATACCTTCAATACCTTTTTCACAGAGGCCGTTCAAACACTGGCAAATCAACTATCACCTGATAGCTCAACTCTCATAACCTCTAATACTAGCCCTTTACCTCTTTTTCTCTTGCAGCCGGTACCTACATCACAAATTCTCACCCTAATCCAAAAACGTAAACCATCCACTCCCTCAGCTTACCAACTACCTGCAGAATATCTGCAAAAAGCTGCCAAAGCCATTGCCTATCCCATTTTCATCCAGATCAACAGAACCATAAGCGAAGGACAAATCCCAACTATCTGGAAAATCTCCCACATTATCCCCCTACATAAAGGGTGGCAACTCTTACGAATTTTCTAACTACCGACCAATAGACTTACTCTCACCTTTGGCAAAAATTATGGAAAGATGCATCCATAGTCAACTACTTGACCACGTAATCCAAAACAACCTACTTTCTAAGTGTCAACATGGCTTTAGGCCATTCCACAGTACTACTACTCTTATCCTTTACTGACTGCATTAACAAAAACCGCAATAACAGCAGGCTTTCCTCTGCTCTATTTATTGATCTTTCAAAAGCATTTGATATGGTTAACCACCAGATACTTATAAATATCCTCAAATCCCTTTCACTAGATGCACTGGCCATAAAATGATTCCAATCATACTTAGAAAATAGACAACAGGCAGTGCTATGGGATAATAATCTATCTACCCGCCTCCCCATTACCCTTGGTGTCCCTCACGGCTCCATACTGGGATCTCTCCTTTTTTCACTTTTCATTAATGACCTTCACTTAGTAATTCCTCAAGCTACTTGTATACAATATGCAGATGATTTCACACTAATATGCTCAGCCACATCTTCATCCGAACTACAGTCCCTAACCCAAAATGTGTTCAATACAGTAGAACAATGGTTTACACAACGTTGCCTCCTTCTGAACCCCAAAAAAACTAAACTCTTGATCTTTACTCCCATACGTAAATCTTCTCCAATAGAGTTCACAGTCATATCTAATAATGGTACTCTAATATCTTCTGACCCTACTACCAAACTTCTTGGAGTAACAATTGACAACAATCTCAACTTTGACACCCATATCATCAATCCAATTAAAACTGTAAATAGAAAACTTGGCTCTCTCTATAGGATCAGACCTTTCCTTAATCCAGCAGCTAGAATAACTATCACCCACACCCATCTAATGTCTACATTCCTCTATGCCTCACCTATATATACTAATCTATCAAAAAAGAACCTCCACAAAATGGAAACCACTTACAACAACATTGCCAAATTTGCTACTGGAAATCCTTTTAGAACTCACCACTGCACTAATCTAAAACAGCTAGGATGGCTTGAGCTACAAAATCAGCTTAAATTTCACCAACTTACCATTGCCCACAAGATCTTTTACCTACCAACCAATACTCCAATACTTTCTACCCTCATTACCCCCTATAACAATCTTAATACCTTACGTTCATCAAATAAACTGCTTGTCAGTATATGTAAATCCAACAACATGGCCGGTGACTCTCTATTCTCTAATACTGCTGGAAAATCCTGGAACCTACTTCCCTGTGAACTTGCATTACTGTCCTCTTTATCACTTTTCAAAAATAAACTGAAACCTTACCTTAGAACACACTGGTTATGCCCCTGTTCTAAACCTGATTAACATTCCCTTATTTACTGGGCTCTGCTTACCTGCTAATCTCTCAGTACCAACTCCAATCCTCCTTTATTATATATACAACTTTAGACTTGCTATACTTAACTGACCTGTCCTGTTGACATTTTCTTAATTTTAGAATTGTATTTAGTTTCTTTATTTACCTTACCTTGTCTTGTTGAGATTTTCTTTGTATATGCGATAAGTTTGATAGATAGTTATGTAGTTGAGCTTCCAACCTTTGTTAATGTATTGTACTAACATTTTTTTTGTTACTTAATTCTCTTGGAGCTTATCTCCCCAGGCCTCTACTGAAAATGGACATATATCCAGTTAGACCAGCCCGGTCAACAAATGTAAAATAAAATAAATAAATAAAATAAGACAGAACAGGGCTTGCTATCCAACCCGACATGGCACATGTTAAAGCCTATTTTGGTGAATTGATAGGTTGCGAATTATCTAAATAGATCAATGTGTTATGATTCAATTGCTGTATAAATCAACAGCTCATGATATACCCATATGCAGTAATACATACACTAAGCACTAATTCAAACTGTTTGTAACAGAGTCAGGGCTAGAAATGAACTCTTGTAGGTTAGTCCTCTTAGCAAAATGAAAATAAAAATAAAAAGCTCGTCCTATCATTAACTCTGTTGTCAAGTGTTATAACTGTAACATATCCTTTTTTGCCAGGTCTCACAACACATTACTTTTGTACCAGGGGTGCATTTTTGTAGACCACCTTGGAAAACACTGGCTTCCTTTACTGAAGCAATCACCTATTCTTCCAAGAATAAACCTGGGAAATGAAGTGAAGTGAAGTGGTCCCAGCAAGAATCCCTATAGGACACCATTGGGAATCCCCAACAGAATGGGCAGGTTCATCCCCTCTTAACTTGTTGCATCCTGGTACAACAGTGCATTGTTCAAAGACTAAGACAATTTTGATTACTGAAATGTTTTTCATTTTATTTTGGATACTCCTTGTTAATAGCATGGCTTACAGATAGGACATTTGTATACTTAGGCTCTAGGGATATTTTGCTGGCAGTGCCATTCAGGCTGTCGTCGGTTAGCCTACGTCAGGGGTGCTACAATGATCCATCCCGATTCTCTTCTTTTTCTCACTTTTTGTCATTGTACTGAACTTGCCAATGTGCTGATGATTTGATGAAAAACATTGAAATTGCTCTAGTGCAAAAGGCCATTATAGCAAAAATCCTCAACAGTTATAATTATTATCCATCAGAAACTAATGAAGCTCTGTCCCTGAGAAATCTGACCCACTACAAAAAGTATCAGTTAGACATACACAAATGTATAGGTGTTTAAAATAAATAAATAGCATTTTGTCAAACTTCACATTAAAGCTACAGCTAATAAGGCACAAATAACTAAATATAAGACTAAAAACTCAGATTATCTTCCACTGAGGCAAGAAGGGTCAGAAAAATCACTCTCCCAATACAAGGATAACATACCCTACCAAGATGAAAAAACGTTTACACCAGTTCCTTGGAAAACAAGGCGTCCTTCACAGCACTATTCAATGCAAACAGTCAGGTATACTTGAAATCTCCTTTATTCACAATAAAACCACGTTAAGCGCTTTCATCACACAGTGACTTCATCAGAACAAATTACACATGACTAAACACATCCTTATATACCCTTTAGTCATCACATGACTCACATTTCACACACCTCCTGACTTAATTGATTAAAAACTAATGAAACACATTTTTTTAAAAAACACATTTTTTTTAAAAAGACAATTCTTGAATATTGCTGAATGTAAGCTCAATGCTTAAGACGCCCACCTAACAACCATCAATAAATTTCTCCATAGTTCTTTTAAAATTCATGAAATATAAGATATACACTAATATGTACAATGAATATGTACTATACATAAAAAATCAAAACATAATCCACACTTAAAAGGCAAAAAATATAAACACAACTTTACCACCTCAACCTGTTGTATACCACTCCCATACCACCCGTTACTTGGATTAATTACATAATCAGCAATTGTCCAATATGGGTTTGATGGAAATGTGGTCATTAATTCCCGGAAATACAGAGGCATTCAATCTTATTTGCCACCTTACCTCCTTGTCGCTCACCACCTTTTTAATGTCACCCCCTCTCACTTTATCCATAACCACTTCCAAAATTCCAAATTTAAATGACGAACAGCCCGCACTATTTTTCAAGTGCTTCCAAAGGGCATTATTCTCATCATTCTTCCTTATACTATAGTAGTGGTCATAAATTCTGTTGCGTAAACATCTAATTGTTTTTCCCACATAAAAGCAGGAAAACTGGGAGCAACTGGCCAAGTACACTAGATTCTTAGTCCTGCAATTCCCTTTGGCAAAAACAATTTTAGCTTTGTTGTAATTATGTAACGTGATGCTTTTTCCTTCATAAATATACTGGCATTGCTGGCAAGTGCCACATTTCTTGGTTCCCCCCTTTTCACTATCTTTATTAACTTCTACCTTCCTTTCCAACAGACATTTCAGGTTGGAACCATTCTTGTACACAAAAGTATTTTGTTACTGGAATTTATGGAGACAGTTTTATCCCATAATTACATCTATTATGAGGGGGAATACCATCAACAGACCAAGGGAGTGGCAATGGGGGCCGCTTGTGCCCCCATATACACTAATCTTGTAGTTTATGATTGGGAAAAAGAACACATCTTTGAGTCTGAATGGTACAAGTATGTCACCTGTTACCTACGTTTTCTGGACGATATATTTGTACTTTGGAAGGGTAGCAGTGAGGAGTTAGAACTGTTTTGTGGTTACCTTAATGCTTGTAGTGAAAACTTTAAGTTTACCTTTAATAAGAACAGGACAACTATCCCATATTTGGATGTGAGGATTACAATTGAGAATGGAGAATTTAAGTCAAATATATATAGGAAAGATACTTTTAGTAATTCCTATTTACACTTCTCCAGTAACCACCCCTGGGCCCAAAAAAGGAACATCATTAAGGGGCAATGTATCCGGGTAGCACGGATGACTTCTAATGGGAATGACCTGGAGGATGAACTAAAGAAGGTAAAAAATGTTTTTCTTGAGAGAGGGTATCCTACGGATATGATAAATGATGTTAGTGAATACGTGAAGAAGGAATGGGGAATAAAGTACAAGCCACTCCTAGGTTCTGGTTTCGGACCACATAGTGGAACTAATAGGAACCCAATGGTCATTGGGACAGACAACAAGTTTAAGAAGGCATGTGTCCTACAGCACTCCTCTCACTGTAGGGATATAAGGGACATTATTCAAAGAAACTGGACTGTGTTAAAGGCAGATAGTGACATACTAAGGATAGTGGGGACAGAACCCAATTTTGTGTACAAGAATGGTTCCAACCTGAAATGTCTGTTGGAAAGGAAGGTAGAAGTTAATAAAGATAGTGAAAAGGGGGGAACCAAGAAATGTGGCACTTGCCAGCAATGCCAGTATATTTATGAAGGAAAAAGCATCACGTTACATAATTACAACAAAACTAAAATTGTTTTTGCCAAAGGGAATTGCAGGACTAAGAATCTAGTGTACTTGGCCAGTTGCTCCCAGTGTTCCTGCTTTTATGTGGGAAAAACAATTAGATGTTTACGCAACAGAATTTATGACCACTACTATAGTATAAGGAAGAATGATGAGAATAATGCCCTTTGGAAGCACTTGAAAAATAGTGCGGGCTGTTCATCATTTAAATTTGCAATTTTGGAAGTGGTTAAGGATAAAGTGAGAGGGGGTGACATTAAAAAGGTGGTGAGCGACAAGGAGGTAAGGTGGCAAATAAGATTGAATGCCTCTGTATTTCCGGGAATTAATGACCACATTTCCATCAAACCCATATTGGACAATTGCTGATTATGTAATTAATCCAAGTAACGGGTGGTATGGGCGTGGTATACAACAGGTTGAGGTGGTAAAGTTGTGTTTATATTTTTTGCCTTTTAAGTGTGGATTATGTTTTGATTTTTTATGTATAGTACATATTCATTGTACATATTAGTGTATATCTTATATTTCATGAATTTTAAAAGAACTATGGAGAAATGTATTGATGGTTGTTAGGTGGGCGTCTTAAGCATTGAGCTTACATTCAGCAATATTCAAGAATTGTCTTTTTAAAAAAATGTGTTTTTTAAAAAAATGTGTTTCATTAGTTTTTAATCAATTAAGTCAAGAGGTGTGTGAAATGTGAGTCATGTGATGACTAAAGGGTATATAAGGATGTGTTTAGTCATGTGTAATTTGTTCTGCTGAAGTCACTGTGTGATGAAAGCGCTTAACGTGGTTTTATTGTGAATAAAGGAGATTTCAAGTATACCTGACTCTTTGCATTGAATAGTGCTGTGAAGGACGCCTTGTTTTCCAAGGAACTGGTGTAAACGTTTTTTCATTTTGTGGACTGTTCCTGGTTATTTTATTTATACCCTACCAAGAGTTACACTTACTGAAACATCACCTTACTCCAGGCCATACTGAATAAAACACGTTTTATTTCTTCATGAGAGGCTTTGGAGTGCCAACACATATCACCCTTGTTTGCTTGCTACCAACAACTGGAAAAGCCAGCAATTTGATATCTACCTTAAAAATTAAACTACCCCACCTAAAATACAATCATGTGATGGTTTATAAATTCAAAACTGCCTTGAACTTTCATCCATTAAGCTCTTAAGAGCCAAGGGTTCCAGTCTTAAAAGATGGTATCCATTGGCATTGCAGTGGGTGTGAAAGATTTCAAATAAATTGGCTTCCTTAGTAGAATTAGCTGTTAGCATTCATTAGAAATCAGAACAATTTGTTAACATGTAAGTCTGGACTTATTCCTACTACAAATGCCAATGTTATAGACATAATGGTCCGTTATTGTTAATTTACCTTACTTTTCATGTATTAACCATTTCCTTTATTTGCAAATAGTTTTATTTTTTATTGTTTTACATTGTATTACTTATTTATTATTGTTGGACTGGATTTATACATTTATATAATTTTAAGGACAATAACACTGTTAAAAGTTAGCCTGTGTAACATACTTATTGATAGCTATAGCCATTTTAAGACTAGAACATGGCATTACCCTTTTAAGAATCAGTGTATACCATAAATGCACTGCCTTACCAAGTTCAAGCCGGTTAGGTGTGAGATGCTGATGTGTTATCATTCTTTCTACTGTGTTGATCTGTTTCAAATACAAGTTTTCAGTTTGTCCAAATGAATGCCATATCCTGACATTATTAAGACTGCAACTGGGTAACCACAAGTGCACATATCTGACATAATGCCACAAACTCAATCTTCTTTGGGAAACAATTGGAAAACACACACACACACACACACACACACACACACACACACACACACACACACACACACGCACACACGCGCACACACACACACACACTCACACACACACACACACACACACACACACACACACACACACACAAACACACAGCTTTCAGTAAATCTATTTGCTCATCATAACACATTTTTTCCAGATAAAAAGTTGTTTTACCTTGTAAGGTCCTCATTTTACCAGATTTAAATAATTCAGCCCAGAAAAACCAAAGATGACAATACTCATTTGAACTGTTTAGCTTCTCAAAGCCCCTTTACTGACCTACACAGAGGCAAGAAATTCACATGATTTTGTATGGCAACCAATGTTGATAAATCCACTTCTCTACTCCATTGGATATGAAGAGGTCATACATAGTTCTTTCATTTGCTGAGGGCTAGAAAGTTGAGTACACATCTGAATGTATTAAAGCATTTGTGAAACATCTCTATGACAGGGCTGAAAATGGTGGATTAAATGGCATAAAAGCTGAACAAATAAGTGACAGGATTAGGGATGGGCTGGCTGATGAAGAATCTCAAAAAAATCACAACTTGAAATTAATTTAATTTTTCAAAAACAACACAGATCACTAAAGAGGCAGAATATGACTAATGATGCGTTTAAGGCAAAATGCAATGTAAATAGAAAGTTTAACAAGAGGCATAATTCTGGGTAAACAAAACAAATACACAAGGAGCAGAGCGAATGCAAACTACACAAGTGCATGAGCGATGGGCACTCCCATAAGGAGTCAGAGCACTGTGCTGTACATAGCAGAAAGTAGAAGAGATGCAAGATCCTGGACCATTTTGTCATCGACAGACAAACCAATATAATTATAGAGGTTGCTTCTGAAAATGAACCTAAATATAAAATATACAAAAATGTGTTTCTGTGTTCAGTAAATACTTATGCTGATATTGAAGCAGAATTGTAATTTAATATACTTCATCATGGAACTCAAGGGGCTGGAACAGGGAGCATGTGATAATTATATAAGTATCTCCAGACAATGAGTGGAAGGGGAACATGTTTCAGGTTTGAGTGTTGTGTTTTTGTTCTTCATGATCCATGCAGAAAACATCCTGCTCAACAGTGCTGTGGCACATGAGATGGATTAACTGCCAGAATTAAGGATGTCAGTGTCCATGTGCTTGGTGGAGTTATCTTCTCGATTGTGAGCTTGTCAGAATTAAGTTACAACCAAATGCCATTACATATTCCTTGACCACACCCAGATGCAGACTTTAATCATATGCAAAACCTTGCCACAGTTGAAAACTTATCAGAACAGAGTGGTTTGCTCCTATGGACCCTGTACTTAAAAGAACAGTCTAGTGTGAATGTGTGTTGATTTAAAAAAGCTCAGTGATGAAGTTGTGCACAAAGCATTCATTTTTACCTACATTAGAAGGCATAGCATCCAAATTCATCAATATCAGTGTCTTTCAACACTCAAGGATTCTAGTGGTGCAGGAAAATATCTTAAAATAAAATCAAATGTTGAGAACTTTTCATTACTCATCGGGAAAGTTCTGCTTTAAGCTGCCATTTGCTGTAACCTCATCTCCTGAATATCACTCATTATAAAATTGACTGATTTTGAGGTTAGCAGCAGTACTGCAGACCATTAAAAATGTGGGTTTAAATCTTAACTGAGATAAGTCTTTTTAACTAAATTAGCATTTAATGTTTTTGCCACAGTGATAATGCTAGTAGAATCAAACCAGATCCAAGCAAGTTCAAAGCAATAGCCAAGTTAGAAAATCCATTTTGAGTAACTGAACTGATAAGAGCCTAAGATATGGTCAAGTACTTAATTATATTAGACTACCCCTAAATAGCTCTTTGTCCTTTAACAGACTTGTTCAAAAAAGGTTTGCCCTGGTTGTGGGGACATGCTTCAACCCAAGCATTCAGCAAAGTTGAACAAAGGCTGACTACAGTTCCAGTGCTAGCATACTATAATGTCAATAACAGTGTTTCGGTGCTAGCATACTATGATGTCACTACACCAACGATGGGGAGTGAAAATAAGTAGCTATTGCCAAGTTGCAGCATTGCACCAAATGGATGAACAAGTCTTATGATTTATTGTCGAAATTATAACCTGTGGTGAACAGAAATATCCACAAATTTCAAGTGCTTTACAAGCATGAAAAATTGGTGGGAATGATTTCTTCTGATACCTGTTAGGGTTTGAGAATTTCTGTCTTGAAACTGACCACAAACCATTTGTTCCACTAATTAACTCATATGACCTAAACAAAGTGCCACCAGGGTGACAAAGATGACTTACCTACAGTTAGTGGGTGTCTTTTCCAAGGAGTGGCTTTAGTTTAAAAATTGAAGGTTGTGGTGGTTTCACTACAACGCTGTGTATTGCACAAGGCAGCATTATGTTTTAAGTTGGTATATATTATTTAACAGGGTGTAATGTCACAACCCCTGCAAACATTTTTTTTTATTGTGTGTAGGGATTTCAGATCACCATTTTCAATGTTTATCTTTCAGACAATGTGTGACAAACTAGTGTGCTTTGCTAATGCATAGGTAAACCACCAAAGACTGTTAACAAGACAAAAGAAGTCATGCCAGAGCAGCACTGTGCTTTAAAAATAACTAGTTGTTGTTGCAGATGTGTTTTATAGAAATCGTATAAATGTTAAATCACTATTGCATACCAAAGAAGACATTGTCACCGATATGCATAGCATAAGAATAACTAGACCACTAACTTACCAAGAGACTATACAAGGTTAAGCAAGCTATTCAGCAGCAAAAGATGTTATTCAATAAGGGAATAATGAATGGTCAAATCACCAGACTTTAACCACACATCTCATTAATACATATATCAATGTAGTGTCATGGTACCCTCACCTCTGTGAGCAGAAAAACAAAGAGGCCATCATGTTTTTTTCACATACTATGAAATAATCAAAATGTCAGTGTGGTGGCAAACATCAGGTATGAAACTGTAAAGCTGCTGTCTAAATGACAGTTCTGTATTATGCATGAACCACTGCAGACACAAAAGACACACTAGTTCCGTGGCAAAAAAATGGCTGACTTAAGAGAATATGATGGCAGAAACTACCTCTTTATTGTATAATTTTTAATCTAACAGCATTAAAAAAATTCACATACCAATCATAACTAGCAAATAAATATCCAGATTCAAGACAGGATTTTTAGAATCACATTGGGTAAATAATACAAAGCTGAGAGTGAGTGAGTGAGTGAGTGAGTGAGTGAGTGAGTGAGTGAGTGAGTGAGTGAGTGAGTGTGAACCCTAAACTAGCATCATAAATTGAAACAAAAGAAGGTACCATGGATAGAATGTAAATATTTTTTGTGGATATTATCAATAGGTAAACTACCTATTAAAGGTAACATGCCTTATAAAAGAAAACAAGAAAGAATATGTATTCTTTGTGGGGAACTGGAAATGGAACACATGTTTTTGAAATGTTCTAGAGTAAAATTATGGGAATAAATATAAAAACAAAATGTTGAAAGGTTTTGAAAAGGTTGAACATAAACAAACATGTCTGAATATCAGTATTATGGTAACAAAAAATGAAAAGTTGAAAAAATTGATATTTTATTTTTTTTTATTCTATGGACATTTTTGATTGAGAGACTTAATGAAGTAAAGTTTAATGGAAAATGTATTTTATTAGAAATCTTGTAGATAAGTATTTGGCTTTGGAAAAAGGGTAAGGGAGTATTTAATAACATGAAATTGTTTTGTACTGTACAAAGGTGTAAATAATTGTAGGTAATGTATACTATGTAAATAATATAAATATGCAGTATGTAAGAATGCATACAAGTGGTGATCATCAATAAAGAGCCCCTACTCTTTAACTGGTGCCATGGGATCTTCTACATCTTTCTGAGTTACCAGCAACTCAAGAAGATGGGGCCTCCATTTATTGCATATGTTCAACCCCAGAAAGTATAAGAATAGTGTGATGCGGTACAGTCCAAAAAATGTACTTAATTTTTTGATGTCTTACAGACACTATTACCTGTAACAGGAGCAGGATTATTAGCATCACATTGGGAAAGTAATGCAAATCTGTGTGTAGGGAAGAGTGTGCATATGTGTGTAGGTTGGTGTATGCACAAGTGTTGGGTGTGTGTGTCACAGTGAGTGAGTCTGAAAAAGAGCGAGAGTCTGTATGGGTGTGACTGGATGTCTGTGTGCATGTGCTCCATGCATTAGTTGGTGGCTGTGGACCTGCATTGAATGGGTTGATAGTGGAAAACTTGTGGAATTAATTGCTAATGTGGTAGTGTTTAAAATCAGAGGTATGATGATACTGAGCATCTAATGAGATTCCGCTTATTATGACTTTACTGTGTCCTTGTGCTGTTGGCCTCCTTGTGCTGTTGGCCTCCCTTGCATTGCCCATTGGCTATCATATGTCTATGGATCCCAGGTAATACATCTTCCCCCATCACACACATGCACACATTTACACACACACATGCACACACATGCACACACACACGCACGCATGCACACACACAATGGCAAAGAAATGTTGCCTGGTCAAAAAAAAAATAATAATCATTCTATATACATATTCATAGTTGCAGCAAATACCACACATACACTGCTATATTTTTGGCACAAAGTAAATGGCTACCATTATTCCTTGCATCATCAAGTCACATGGTCAAGGTCTTAATAATGCTATTAGCAACAGTTTTCCAGCACAATGTTTAGTGAACAAAGTGCAACAATGCACTCAGTAATATTACTTTTAAATACACATTGCAAACATAATGTAATGCGTGCTCTCACTTTGCATGACAGAAGTATAACTGTTTTAGTAGCACTAAATGTTTAGCTTGCATAACTGCCTAGTGAATTCTAAGTGAACAATTGTAAAATAAAGTAGGCATCACTGATTGCCTTCCCTCTGAAGTACCTTAACAATAGCAGGATTCACGATGGCTTGCACAGAGTCTAAGAGTAGTGTAAGACTCCATGCAGCCATCGCTATCCAAGAACAGTCAGTATGTGCGTGTAAGAGAGCACCTAAAACAGCTCTTACACGGACAGGGCGTGGATATGCTAATTACCTCACTTGCAGCCGAAAGGCATGCAAATGAGGTAATTTCACGATCCAGGAAGCAGAAACCTGCCCGTGTAAGAGCCGTGTTATCTGCAGAAATGTACTCAGTTGATGAGTCCTGTTCTGCAAATAACACAATGGAGCCTTGTCAGCCCCAAATAAAGGTTGCAAATGTCCCAGGCAGCATGCCAATGGCCAAATATGTGGCCACTGGCAACGTACCCCGATGCAAAAATAAAATAATTTTTTTATTTTTCCGGTGATCGCCGATGTTTAAACGTAGCGCAGCGCCGCACAAATTGGCTGCACTATAAAAAAACAGAAAAATAAAAATTTTAATGCAAAGCATGAATTTACAATGTAAGGGAATAACAGGCTGAAAACAACATGGCCACCGAGTAGGGGTTGCTAAGGGGGGAAGCTGAGTGTAAGACATGTAACTAAGCATTAGTAGGCAATCCCATGTAAATGAGCGGTAGGATAGTAAATCGTACTGTCACATAGCAAATGAGCACATTCCGTGCATTGAAGGAGTAGGATAAGGGGGAGTAACAGAGTAGGAGATAGGTGACATCACAGGGGGGAATGTATGAAAGAAATGCAGCTCATTGGAGCACAGTGGCATGTGAAAGATGTCAGTCACACATCATGGAAAGAGGAGTGTCAACAAGTAGGCATAGGAAAGCCAAGAAATGGAAGGTGTACACTATGGATAACACCAAAGTTTCTTGCTGGGCGTGCATGCACACGTGTGCATGCTGGTAGACACGAGTAAGATAGAATGCGCGCGTGTAAGAGTGAGTGCGCTCGTTTAAGGCAGAATAAGCATGTAGGAGCCTGTTTAAACACCTGTAAGCTTGTTTGCGCTGGTGTGCACGTGTTTTAACCCGAATAAGCAGATTCTAGTCTGTCTAAGCATGTGTGCATGGGTGTTAGCCGCTGTGAGCGTGTTTTCGCTAGTATGCGCGTCGCTCCCCCCTGAGGAAATAGAAGGGAAAAAGGAAGCATGAGAAATAGTAGGCAGCTAGCAGGGATTACTGGCAGAGCTAGCAGGTGAAAACAATCAGAAGCAGGCAATTACACAGGCAGAACAGTAGCCCAGCCCAGCACTTAAAACTCTGCAAACAACAGTGCAGAATGTTTCTCTCAAGAGACACTTTAACAGAGGAGTAAGCTATTAGAAGTGAAAACTGAAAAAGCATCACTCAGACCAAAAATGCTAGGGGCTGCCATAGCTGTTATAAGGAGACATATGCAATTGCTGAAGGTGGTGACTATGTAAATGCTGCCGGACAACCCACAGTGAAGAGACGGAGAAGAGTGTACAGGCCCAGGGTCACCTACCAGGGGTTACATGAGGTGGAGATAGTGGAGCGCTATAGAGTGGACAGAGACCTCCTACATCAAATTGTTGAGCTGTGCAGGTCACACCTCACACACAGAACCAACAGAGGGGAACCCATCCCTGTGGAAACCAAGGTATGTGTTGGCCTAAGAATACTAGCAACAGGTACCTTCCAGAGACCAACTGGTGATATGATGGGGATATCACAGGCATCAGCATCCAGGGTACTGCACCAGTTCCTGGATGCCATGTCAGCACATGTCGCTGATCATGTATATTTCCCCAATTTCTGTGAGGTATTGGCCAGCAATATGCGTCTCTTCCAGCAAATAGCGGAATACCCTGAGGTAGTGGGTGCAATTGACTGCACGCATATACGCATCAAAGCACCAGCTGGTGAGCGGGGTAGGGCCTACATTAACCGCAAGGGCTTCCTCTCCATCAACTGCCAGGTCATGTGTGATGCCCAGGGCATAATAATGAATGTGTGTGCTGGCTGCTCTGGAAGCTACCATGATTCCCATATCTGGCATTTGACGCAGTTGTACCAGACATTTGCCAATGGAGACATCCCACATGTTCACTTAGTGGGGGATGCTGGCTATGCACTGGAGCCGTGGCTGATGACATCCATCAGAAATGCACACACACCTGAACAAGAACGCCATAATGAGGCACACGCACAAACACAAAATGTAATTGAGCGTGTGTTTGGGCTGCTCAAGTCACGGTTCCGGTGCCTGGACACATCTGGTGGAGACTTGCAGTACTCACCAACTACATGTACCCAAATTGTCATGGTATGTGCTATGCTACATAATATGATTCTGCGAAAACAGCTGCAGCAGGACCAGCATAGGGCTGGGTCAAACAGCCCCCCACCATTGCCAAGCCAATCACAGACAGAGAGTGACTTGGAGGAGGAACAACCTGAGCCTGCCCCAGTAGGCAGAAGGAGGCATGCCCAGTATGCCTTGGTCTTGGCAAAGAGGCAATGCATAGCACATATACTGGCTCAGTAGGAACCCTGGAAATGATACCTCTCTCTGACTCACACATATAGTAAAAGGGATGCCTAAGTTGACACAGCCTGCTTTCAAACATGTACAGGGAGTGTAGTATGTGCATCCAACATAGACAGCACCACCTGAGGCATGATTGCCATGTGTTAAGCAATGTAACACCCTGTAGTATATGCAAACTTGATGACCCTGACTAACATCCTACCCTCACCAAGCATGATGCCACAATATGAACACACGATGATCAGTTACAATAATTGGCTTAAGTATTGCTGTTAGTCAAAGGGGATCCAATGCGTGTCAGCCTGGGATGACATGCTGAGCAAGACATGATGCTCCACCTGCTAGGGATGGTGTGCACCTATCACTCTTGGCCTTTTGGATACTGGCAAAGGCTGTTGTTACCCCCACCGTGCCTTGAATAGGTAAGGCTCAAAACACAAACCCACCTTCATAGGTATCACAAGGGATAAGAACCTAGACGTAATGCTTCCCAATGCCAGAAGTCTAAACTGCAAGATGCATGCAGTCCGAACTCTCCTTAGCATGGAGAATGTTGATATGTGTTCTGTAACAGAAACCTGGGTCAAGGCTCACAAGAGCACCCTAACACTACCAGGTTACACCTCATACCATGCTTTACAGCCCCAAAACATGGAACAAACTACAAAAGGAGGGTGACTATCAATAATTGTCAAGGATAACCACACCCCCAGGTTGGTACCACAACAAGAAGCAGCATGGACTATCCATGGGCAAGTAACAGTGGCTAAAACTGCCTCCCAGTTTGTAGCCTGCTACAGACCACCCTCCTAATGCCAGGAACTGCACTTGGCCTACTTCGGAACACATGAAAATATCAAGGTCTCTCCAAACAACATTATATTGGGCGACTGAAAATACTCAAACATAGACTGGGAGCATTATTCTAGCTCCAACACCCTAGGCCAAAGGTTCCTAGAATTCATAAACCAAAATGCTCAGGAACAACTTACCACTCCCACAAGAGGGGTAAGCATACTGGATGTGATAATCAGCAACATGGGTACTATGCCCAGATGAGAAGTGTATCCCTCACTGGTAAGATCAGACCATAGAGTAATCACACTGGATATTCACATCCTGACCCCAGTCCCTGTGCAGAAAACCACAGTGAAAAACATGTGTAAAGCAAATGTTGCACTTCTCCAAACTGATGTGGAATCCATTAAAGGCCTTGTGCCTGTGGAAAATATGGGCCACACCTCAGAACCCTTTATAAATGCATTCTAGGAACACTTTCAGGAATGCATGGATTATGCAATCCCAAATAAAACCAAGACCCAATTCCATACACGCAGGCATCTGGCCTGGTGGACCACAGCCATTACCAAACCATGCAAGAGAAGGAGGAGGAAGCTACTACATGATAGAGCAAAACCCAAAAAGGGAAGTAATCTCTGATCAGTATTATGGCAAAAAACTATGGCCACACATAAAATCCACTAAGGCCAGCTACAACATGTTGAATCTGGGAATCTTGACGCAATGTTACACCTGCCCCATGTACACAGACAACCCCCTCCTCCCCCAAGAAATACAAATATATGTGAGAGATGCAACTATTTATCCAAACTGGAGGCCGTGCTCTCTCAACTTAGTACTGGCAAAACCAGTCAGGAGGAGAAGGTAACCACACACACCACAAACCCAGTCTCACATAGGCCTATCACAACTGCAAACCAAAGACATAAACACACAAAAACATTCCCAGAGGCTCTAATTAAAAATCCACCAAATCAGCAGAGGCCTCCAAAGCAGACACCCAAGCAACCACTACCTCAAAACATAGCACATGCAACACATAGTTCACAAAGTCAGTGTGCCAAACAGTCACAGCCCTTAAGGACAAACAACATGCCTGATACACTTGTAATAGGTGGCTCCATAGTCAGACACACTGATGTCCCACTCACCAGACTGAACAAGGAAAAGGTTACAGTAAGCTGCCTGTTGGCCGCTACAATCCGCCACATAACACAAGCACGCAGGTCACTCCAAAGCAAGTACAAATATGACTCAGTCATTGTCCATGCTGGTGTGAATGACCTGAGACGTACCTCCCTGGACTACATGAAAAGAGACAGAGGAGCTCTCTGATTATGTAGCCCAGGCTGGTATGACCCTGACCCTGAGCAGCATCTTACCCTCACCAAGAATGATGCCACAGTACAAACATAGAATGATCAGCTTTAACAACTGGCTCAATTACTGGTGTCATTCCAAGGGGATCCAATGTCTGTCTGCTTGGGCTGACATGCTTGACAAGCCACGCTGCTTTGCCAGGGATGGCTTGCACCTGTCACCCCTGGGCTTCTGGATATTGGTTAAGGCTCTTGCCACCTCCATAGTGCCTTTTTTAGGCAAGGCTCAAAAGACAAACCCACCTCCCTAGAAAACATAAGTGGAAAAAAAAAATAAGGGTAATGCTGCTCAATGCCAGAAGTCTAAACCTCAAGATGCACACTCTCGAGGCCCTCCCCAGTATGGAGAACATCGATGTCTGTGCAGTGACGGAAACCTTCTTCAAGGCTCCTTAGAGCACCCCAGCACTACCAGGTTATACCTCATATCATGCTTTTTAGCCCCAAAACCTGGACCAAACCACAAAAGGAGGGGGAGTATCCATATTCATCAAAGATACCCACACCTCCAGGTTACTGACAATGCATGAAGCATCGGAGACCATCCATGTGCAACTAACCGTAGGCAAAACTGCTGTACAGTTTGTAGCATGCTACAGACCACCCTCTCAAACCCAGGAACCCCACCCAGCTTTCCTGAAGACACTGGAGAGTATGAATGTCTCTCCAAATACCAAACAAGGTACTCACAAATTACCACATAGGTGGTAATCCATTATGTATGGAAGAAGTAATCAGGGACCTAGGGACACAAGTGGACAGTAACATCTCATGTGACACTCACATTGCCAAGGTGGCTAGGAAGACCTTCTATATTGGCCACCTTATCATAACAGGATTCACATCTACATCAAGAGAGGTCATTGTGCCCCTATACTCTTCTCTTATCAGGCCCATAATTGAGTACAATGCCCCATTTGGGATGTACCTTACCCTACACCTGCAGCAGTTAGAAAGACCCCAAAAGTACCTCACCAAGAGGATAAAGGGTCTCAAACATTTGTCATATGCTGCCCGGCTGAAGAAACCCCAGCTGTATTCAGTCACATACTGCCTACTCAGAGGCGATGTATGCCCAATGTACAAGGCCATGTCCAATCCAGAATTAATGGACATGCTCCACCTCAGAAAATCCAAATCCATCAGAGCCGCGTGAGTGAGAGATTTCAACCTCAACACATAAATAAATAGGATGTGCTGGAGGGACAGATTCATAACCCAGAGGCTCCCTACACTCTGGAACAGAATCCCAGTCCATGTTAGGCAGAGCCCCTCACTGACTCTCTTCAAGAGGAATCTTGACGAGTGGATGGGAGATCATAGATTTACACTGGGGGTCATCACTGTGTCACGTCTAGACAGAGGCACAGTAAAGTAAACCCTAAATGGGCATAATATTCACATTGCAAGGGGTGGCGACAGCCACACACACTCTGGATAGGCTTATAAATGCCCTAGGGCAGATAGCCTAGTATGAACCTATGAACCTATGAAGATACAAATTGTGCAGGACACTAAGGATAATCACAAGGCTTTCTTAACTGATGGTAGGAACCTTGGTGGGAATTCACAGATATGCTCTGAATTACTCAAATATTACAAACAATACACCAAACCCACACACTTTGCCAACATCCAACCTGACAGGTTCAGTGCAACCCCCCCCCCCACCAAAATGCCAAATATCTATCCCAGCAGAGTGCTGGCCCCCTGACATTGCAGATGCTGAGGTAACAGCCAGCATCTTCAAAGCAAAACACACAGCATCAATGGTACGAGATGGTGTCCTGGGCTGCGTCTAACATGAACTCCAAGAACAATGGAACACCAAATAACACTACTGCTCAATCTCAGCCTTACCACAGGATATGTACCCAAAGAGCAGTGTACAGCAACAGTGGTCCCTCTCCACAAAGGTGGTGCCTGAATGGATACTGCAAACTATCACCCCAGAATCCTGACAAACTTGGTCTCCAAAGCTATGGAAAGAATCATCATGGACCTCAGAAATAAAGATATTGGGGACCTACAGACACTGGACCCTACCCAGTGTGGCTTTCTTAAGGGCAGATCCTCCCCTTAAACATGTTTGACTCATATGGACCTCAGAAATAAAGATATTGGGGACCTACAGACACTGGACCCTACCCAGTGTGGCTTTCTTAAGGGCAGATCCTCCCCTTAAACATGTTTGATATTTGTTTGTTGGTTGTTGAGGGCGGTCTGATGACAGCACAGACCCAGCATTGCTGGGGCTGGTACTGGCACTATGGGAGCGGCTGCGGGTTTGTTGTCGTCCGCATCGACTGCCAGCTGATGATGTTGCTGGCATATGTCCACGTCGATGCCTCAACAGTCCTGCATTGCCCTGGCTCATGGACATGTAGTTGTGGAACAGATCTAATGTGTCCCCCCCAACATCTGTCAATGACCTTAGTGAAATTACGGATGGCAGCCGCAACGTCACGCATAGTGTCATTCATAGCAGTGCGATGTGCTCTAAGCTCCCTCAGACCCTGTCTGGTGTACCGTTACATACGTGCCTGTGCCTGCATTACAGCCCAGAACATAGCTGAGGTTGAAAGATCTCTGTGGGCACGTCTGACAGGGGCAGTACGACCACGGATGCTCCCACGAGAACCCCTGGACATCTGCCTGTGTGGTACCATCTCAGGACTCTGGCCATGGCTGCTGTGAGGGGATGCATGTGCCACTGATACCACATTACCCTTGTCAATGCCCACTGTATGCTGTCCCTCACATAAGGACATTGGTGACAATGGATGTATTGGCAGGATGACTGTGCGCATTGATGGGGTTGACTGCTGTGTACAGTCAATTGGCTGACCAACAACAGACCCTGTCACACCTCCCTGTGCCATTAAACATGTATCATCATTATCACTATCCCCAGCAGTGGATTCAGGTTCCCTGCTGCACACCACCAGAGCAACACCAGAACCTGTGAGAGTAAGACAGGAAACACAGTTTACAATGTGTACACAATGTTACCACAGATGCACACGGGCACATGCACACATGCACACATGCAAACATGGGCACATGCACACATGTACACATGCACACATGGGCATATGCACACATGCACACATGGGCACATGTGCACATGAGCACATGCACACATGCGCACATGCACACATGGGCACATGCACACTTCTCATTACATGAGATAGAAACACAAACACACCTGCAATCCAACACATAGCAATACTGTTTGAGGGTATTATTACTATTATTATCATTAGTATTAATAGTACTGTTATTACACACTCACCAGCATGGATTGGCTGCCTTGCTGTTACACCAGAGGGACCTGCACAAATAAGACATTTATTGTCAGTGGGCACAACTGAGCCATTGATACTGTGAGTATGATACAGTACAGTAGTACAACAGTTGGCTTTCACAGATCTACTGCTGATATTGAGAATATCAATCTTGCACAATAATTTCCAGGATAACAGCTACAAACACAGTACACATCTCAAACATGCATAAACTACCAGTGTAGAGAACAGTCAACTATAGATACGGCATGTTACCTGCACGCTCCATGTCCACATGCTGGGTGGCTCCAGCCTCCATCATTACACATGTCTGCGGATGTTGTTGTTGTTGGGCTAGAGCCACAAACTTAGGATGAGCTCCTCCAGTCTGGTGAGGGGTGTGTATAGCTGCCCCACCACCTGTGGCAAGCTGTTGCCTGTGGATATCAGATGCACGCTGACGGGCATTTCTAATTAAATCACTGCAGTGATGGCGTACCTGCTCATATGTCCGGTTATGCATGCCTATGTCATTTACCCGACGGACAAGGTCTTGCCACAGTGCAGCCCTCTCCTGCTGGTTCTGGTGTATCTCCTCTTACTCTGCAGCTGAGTACGAGGGGTTGCGCTGGTGCACCATTGCCCTGGATGGAAAAGAAAAATATGTGAGCAAGTAATATGGCACACATAATACTCTACTGTAGTGATATCACTGAACTGCCATATATAGCATCTGTCTGTCTATTGGGGGATACACATGTAAATTACCACATATCAGTGCTCAGCCAACAACTGTGTGACAGTGCCTGGCACACTCCATACAACAAACTAGTATACACCAGCAGTCGGCACACTGTTTGAGGTCCAATGCACAACCTCACACTGGGGGTTTGTATCAAGGTAATGGATGGGGAACATTGTCAACCCATGCAATGCATGCAATGCACAGTTAAAATCTCAGTGGTAATGCACCCTAGTCTTTATGGCCATACCCCTACCTACACCACAGTCACATACAGGGAACCACAGCACAACATATGGCAATGTAGTATGTTTGTATCCCAATACCTGACACATCTTTCTCTGGCCTCACACCAAGGACACACACTACCATGACAGACACAAAGTCATGCTGAGCAATCACACCATTACAGACTTTGCACACAGTCAGTGGCACACTCATTCCACCTCACATAGTTGGTATTGCAATGAGTACATGTGTGTGTGCATTGTGTCATAGGTAGGTAGTATGCTATTGGCCCTGGGCCTACAGCAGCATACTGTTATGCTACCCTGCCCCTTGGGACACATGTAATGTGATTGTACTTGCTCCTGTCAAACAGTTACATAGGGTGACTCATATGGCATATTACCTATCTGCATAACATTCAACAGGGGTATGTCTGACATCTACTAATGAGGAGCCTTGATTCTTAATGCTGGGTGGTTTACTCCAGGGTATGGCTTATTTGTGGGTAGGAACCTGTACTTCCAGCATGTGCTCTTTATTGCGGTGCCAAGGATGACAGACATAGGTCATTTAGGCTGGGGATATTGTGAGGTGTTACCATGGTTGTTGGACAACTGTTATGGGTGTGACTTACCTATGTATATCCAGCAGTGGTAATCTCCATGTAGGTAGTATGAAAGGCACTCTATCTGTGGTTTTGAAAGTCACTTTGCATAGGTAATGTGTTTGAGGGCATTATCACTGTTTGTTAGGTATGACTGTGTCCTTCTCCCTTTCTGTAGTTGTCATGGGAGGTACATACCATGTAGGACATTGTGAGGTGTAGAGGGGTACAGTGACCTACATTTCCCTAGCTGACACACCGTTTGTGCTGACACGTACCATGTACAGGGATTACAAGACTAGTGTGCCACTGTGAATATCAAAGGGGAGGCTATTGTACACTTGTTTCCCATGTTCCCTTCTGACACATCCAGTAGTAGGCAGGCAACCACCTATGTGGTGGTTAGTGGTGCTCCAGTATCCACACTGGTGTTCAGTCCATGCCTTTGTCACCAGGCACCTGTTGCAATACATCTGCACACAAGTGTCTCTCTCAGTATAATGTATATATATATATATATATATATATATATATATATATATATATATATATATATATATATATATCTAGAGAGAGAGAGAGAGAGATATTCATATACATACATATCTCTAGACATTCATATCTGTCTGTATATGTGTATGTATCTATATATATCTATATATGTATGTGTCTATTACATATATATGTATATACATATTCTATCTATCTATATATGTCTATCAGTTTATACATCCCTCTCTATCTATGTACACATATATGCATATTATATATATATATATATATATATATATATATATATATATTTTTTTTTTTTATTTACACATACAAATACACACACTAACATACTGCTAAACATCCATTACTGTACAACCTACATTGTACGTTGCACTACAACCTACATTGTGATGGCCTCTGCACCAATTGTTAGCCAGCATTTACTAATTGCATGCAGCCTGCTGTGTGGTAATTGCATTTCTCACTGTGATTTCAGGACAGTGCTATAAAATGTTAGGTTAGGTAGGCGTAGCCCTTTCAGATTTTCAAGGTGGGGACCATGCTGGTATGCTGTGGACACTGTTCTGTGAGTGTAAAGGTTGGTATGTCTATCATATTTAAGGCTGTGTTGTAGGCACTGAAATGCATGTTGTAGTGAAACCTGACTATTGCTTCCTCCAGTTCATTCTTCTCAGTGTGTATGTTAACTGACACCTAATAATACTAATACTGTTTAAATGGGAGTATGTGCTTTCCTGTGGGACTTGTGGATTAACTGGTATACAGCAGGGGCTCTTGCAATTTGTTGCTATGGCTTCACTATTTAACCTTTACATTCACTCCTTGAAGGACTGCTAGGTGTCTTTACTGGAATGTGTTGCTATGGCTTTCCTATTTTCCATTTACATTCATTCCTTGTAATGCTTGCTATATTTCTTTCAGCAGCAATTCCTTATATGTTTGGTGTGGTTTGGTGGTACTGCATGCAGTCTGGTCTGGCCAAGGTGTGGGGCTTGACACCTACAAGGGTATTTTATTTTGCTGCTGAGCAGTAGTGGGGCCTTGTACTTTGTACTAACAGTTATGGATAGCAGGCACATGCAGCGCTTGTAAACTGCTATACTGTCCTTATTTTATTAGTTGGCTACATCCTTTGATATTTCTGGGTTGTACTCCTACATGAGGGTGTGCTTGTGGAAGCAATTCTACAGCTATTCACAGAGTGTATAACAGCAGACAGAATGATATGCCTGTGAGTTTGTGACATTTGCAGGCCTCAGATACTCTCATGTGTATCTTTTATCAGCCTCAGGGAATGGTACATATCAGTGGGATAAACCCGTGATTTATTTCAGATATTCTGCAGTTGTGACTGTGGGGTATTTTGAGCATATGTATTACTACACCATTTCTGACATGCAAGTAGTGCATACTTTAAGTAATTGACAGTTACCATTACGTGGGATTCCACCTTTCTGCCTACTGTTAGTACATTTCACAGGGAGTCAGTGGGGCACAGTTAACATTTGTTTTCAAATCAGGAACATCCCTGTAAATCAGTCACAGTTGCGATGTCTGGCCTCTTACCTATTCAAATATGGCAGTGTTTATCCTGCTCTGATAGTGTGTGTGGTTTGCAAGGTGCTACTGTCACATTATTACCTACTAGCTACCTACTAGCATGGCTGTTTCTCTTCTCACACTAATGTTATGCAAATCCACAAGAATTGCCAGTAAAGATACAAGAAAAGCTTTGTGTAATAGCCTTCCTATATTCCCTTTACATTCAGTCCTACTATTTCATGATATATTGCTTTCAGCACAAAGTTCTTGTATAACAGTCATGGCTTAGTGGTAAGTCATGCAGACTAGTGTTTCCAACGTCCTGGGTTCGAGACTGACAGAGGAATTTTATTTTGCTGCTGAGCAGACTACAGGCCTTGTCATTCAGAGTGACTAAGGCACTTTTAAGCAGTTGTAAGCGGGTTAGCGCTGGTTTGCGCGGAGCTCACTCATGCACACTGTTGCTTAGCTTCACGCACACATGCTTAGCTAAGCGCACACAAGCGCACACCCGCTTACTATTGCTTAAAAGTGCTTACTCTCACGTACATCCGTGCTAATTTCTTTGAAAGAAAAGAAAATGGGGAGATAGGAAAGTGGTGAAAAAGGGGGCACAAAGAGGGTAGGACAGTAGGAAAACAAGCTCGGGATTTGCAGGATGGATGTAGGAAAGGCCCATAGCTGCCCATTTCTTTATCAGCAACAGCTGTGCATATGTGTGTAATTTGGTGTGAAATTTGAAACCTTCCACCCCTGAGAGAGGGGTGAGGACAACAAAATTTGTTGTACAGCCAATTGTAATTACCAGTTCACATGTCCAGCAGACATGTCTGCAAAATGGGCAGCTATGTATGGGGCATAATTTTTTTGCGGGAACAGAGTGCCCTTTTTTATTTTTTTTTCAGGTGAGAGTGGAATGTGAGGTACAGGAAGTAAGTATATTTGGGGAGGTAGGTAGGGGAGGTTAACAGACAAGACAAACAAGACGCATACAGGGGCAGAGTATGACACATGTGGGGGGAAACACAATTGACGGGGACGGATGTTTGGATATCGCAAGCCCATGAGCCCACAGATGGCAACAGTGGAACTGAGATCCCCACCCATGGGCAGTTGCCACTGCACCTTCACTGCCCAGGACGGGGCTGCACTGGGGGCTGTATAGGACAGGCAGCAGGCACACCAGTGAGTTGCACCACCCGTGCCTCAAGCTGGTGTAAGGGTTCAAGCACAGAATGCCTGATCTCACTACGCACCACAGACCGGACACTTTGGAGGGTGAGCGGATGCTCTCCTCCGGCCACACTTGCAGAGGGGGGATGAGCCCCATCCCCTGCAGTGCTTCCACCCAAAGGTGGCACAGGGCCACCGGAGGAGGTTCCGGCCTGGGCACTAGTGCCAGGTGCACTCGCCAGCTGAGGTGGGAGAGGTGGGTCTGCTGGAACCCGCCTTCCCTGTTGTCCTATGTTTAGCAATATTTTATGACATTTTGGGTTAGTAACAAACAATACTATTCAAAATTAGTTGTAACAGCATGCATCAGTATTCCCATTAACCAAACACCCATGAATTCCAAACATTGAACAGCAAGCATAACACATGCATATTTTGAACAACAGTACACAATCCAACAGCATGCAGGGTTGATTGATGGCAATAGACCATCAGGTTTGGATATGTGAACAGGGCACATGCATCAACGTACGTGCAAATATGTTTGAACCAACAGGACAGATGTCCATAGGAATTAATTGTGAATACACATACCCAGTTTGTTGTGGAATGGCATTATTTGTGAATATAGGGTAGGGTGAAGAAATATTTCATTAACAACTTCAACTACCTATACATATGCTGTACATTTCTAGTAGCTGCAGATATATATACCCTACAGGTCTTAGTACAGTTTCCTATATGTAACCTTAGGAATGTTGGTGATGGGACTGTTACTGCTACATTAAAATACATTGCATTTTTATTCATACACGTTCATATCTGGCTGTGTTCAGGTACAGCATCCTGCTACATTTGATTTATATGGCTCTAGACAACTGTAGATGTTCATTATTTCATACAACCATACTATCTCCATATTGCAAGGGTACAGCAACATATCCAAATTGTGGGACAGACACATTCCAGCTTCAGTACTTTATTACAAACATTTCACTGTTTGGTTGTGGCTGTCTCATTCATTTCATTATGTACTGACTTCAGTATACTTTATTCAATAGTTATAACAGCTTTCTTGGTCAATTCATACCTCTTTCTCACACTCTCACTTGTTTTATTTTTACAATTCAAGATGGTACTTAATTCTAGGCGTTATTAACATGTCTTACTTGGTTACAACAATCCTTTCCAACAGACTCACTTGTTTCATATGGCAGATTTTAAATGGGGATGTATTTGACACATGTCTATTGTCTTTAGCTTGTTTACCACTAATTTTCAGGCTGCAGCAGGTTATCTGATATTACAATACAGGTGGAAAATCTCTATTTCAGACTTGTTTAATTTTTATGTCTGGATTACAGGCTGCATCACTTATCTAATCATACAGTACAAGCAGAATCTTTCTTCTAGTGTTATTTGAACTTTATTAATATGTAACTACACTGAACTCTTTTACAAGCTGTCTCATTTATATTGTATAACAATTACAGAAAAATAATTACTAACCTGCTTGGTGGCGCAACCGCTCCAGCCTATCACCATAGGCTCGCCAATTCGTGGAATGCACACCTGCAGCTGTAATATAAATGAAGTAATATTGGAACATACATCTCCATAATATCAGCTAAGATAATTTCTTACATATGTAATTACATGGATACTTACTCAGTAGTGGGGCGTTGGGCATTTGCCGGGCCTCCTGGATCCAATGGTTCAGTTGGTCCTGCTTTCATCTCTTCAGGTCCGCATGGTGGTGATGGACCTGTTCACCAGTCCTTGGTATGCCTGTGGCACTGGTGAGATCATGTGCCATCTGGATCCACGCCTCTGCCTTGTACGTTCCCTACAGAACCTGGCCCTGCATGAGTTGAGCCTCATGATCGTGGACTAGGAGCCAAACCATATATTTGGATTCCTCAACACCCCACCTCTGTGCTCAGAAGCGACTGCCCTCTCCTACACCTGCCATCCTGTCTGCAAATTGGTTCCACAATCAGTTATGCTGTGTATTCCCGCCTATGGGGCTTATATATGCCGTTTTTCCCGCACTTATCTGTGACTGGCCATTTTGGAAATGTATCAGCTTAAAAAAACCTGCTTTGTCATGCTTCTATTTCCATTCATTCCTATATATATGCTAGCACTGCATTTTTCAGTACAGCTGTCATGGCTTAGTGGTTCAGTACTTTGACTATGATGCACAGTATCCTGGGTTCGAGCCTGGGCATTGCTTTTTTTATTTTACTACTGTTTAGACAGGCTAGGAGGTGTGTCTGTGTAAAGGCGGTTTTGATACAGGTTGCTCAACGTTGCCCGCCGGTAAGCCAGTTGGCATACTGCGCAGCTCCGCGCAAACGGGTTACGCTGGTTAACACATTATTTGGCTATGAGCACGCATATTACGCTATGAGAACTGATGCTCAACTACGGGCACACAGTTTCAGCATGTTAAAGCGCTGCTCAACTCCGGGCAGTCATATTACACCTGTTAAACCACTGCTCACCTGCGGGCAGTCATACTCAGCTTGTTAGAGCACTGCTCAGCTATAGGCACTTATAAAATTTTTTTTTTTTTATTGTGTCAGATTTCTTCAAAAATACATGGCCCATTTCATTACATTTTACTTAAATTATAGTTTCATATATATATATATATATATATATATATATATACATATATACATATATGTCAGGGGATTGTTTCATGCTTATTTCACTAAAAATAGAAAATGATGCTGTTGGGGCTTGAACTGTGACTACCTCCTCTTTGGCCGACGTCTCTACCGCTACGCTATTGCTACTTGGCTTAATTTACATATTTAGATCTTATATGCTTTTCCAATGAGTGCTAACTGTGGCTGAGCGAAGTGCACACCCGCGCAAACGAGCGCAATTACGGGCAAACATTTTTGAAATTATAAAAAAAATATTAAACTGTTGATTTTTACATTTTACATTACAGTTGAGTTTATAGTCTGTGTGGGCATGTGTGCTGTTTGCGGACTCGCTTGTGGGAGTTTCCTTTTGGAACTGTGATTCTTCTGGGGGCGTGTCCCTTTGCAAGACTCGCCGTGCAGACACGCCCCCCTACTCTCCTACATGGACCGTGTTAGCCTAGGGTGTGATTCAGCATGCCCTCATGAATATGCATGGCATGCTGACATCACACCGTTTAACTGCAGCCTCCGTGTAAGACTTGCTAACTCTTACACGGAGGTTTCGTGAATCCTGCCCCTTGTCTATTCCTAGTATGTGAAAAGTAAAATTAAAACAAAATGGCACATATACATTTATCAAATTTGTGTTACACATACTCCTATTGTATTATATCTGAAGTTTTGATTATCCGAGTCCTACTGATCACCACAAGATAGTTGACTGATGCTAAGAATGCCAAACCAACAAAATTGCTGCATCCTGTCATGTAAGTTAGACTTGAAGAACAAGTGTTGGGTCCCCCCACCCCCTTTCTCAGAGTTTTTACAGTCTCAGACTTGGAATCTACCTAAATTTGTATAAGTACATGACAACTTATTGAATAGTGGTATACTGAAAGTCATGATATGAAATGCCAAGTCCTGAAATGTTAAAATGCTGTAACTTTTAAAATAGACTAATAGCATACTTGCACTACATATGTACACTGTCAGCATATACCCAGGCAGTCAACAAATGGTATTAAAGAAATTGTTGTCAACATAGCAAATCAAAATGTGTTACTGCTTAATGCTAGGAGTTTAAACAAAACTCCACTACCTACAAACTTTATTCACCTCAGAGAATGCTGACATCTGTGCATTCACTGAGACATGGTTTAAAGCCGCAGATCACACAGACTGTATAATGTTATAATGCCTTCCACACGTTTAGACCAGCTACAACACAGACAGGGACTAAAGGTGGAGTTGTCTCATTTTACATCAAAAATAATTATACCTCAAGGCTGGTCAAACAGAAGAATGCACTTTTAGCTTCTTCACTTCAAATCAACATAGGAAAAATCAAATACCACTTCCTTGCAAGCTATAGGTTCTCCTCTATAACTCAGGAAACCCAAACCATATATTTAAACTTATTGGAAACACTCACCATCCAACTCAATACCATACTCGTGGCTGACTTTAATTACCCCACTATTAGCTGTGAATCATATGAGACACCAAACATACAGACACAGAGATTCCTGGATTTTGTAAACACAAACTCCCTGGACCAAATTATCAGTACAGCAACCAGTGGTGCAACCATACTGGATCTGGTCCTCACTATTATGGGAGAGTGCTTCACATCCCCCTAGTGCAATGTCTTCTCTGGTAAAGTCAGGGCACAAAATGGTCTCCTTTATAGTAAAAATAAACCCTGGAACCCTAGCTAACCTTGGAATATTCAGGAATTACTCTAAGGTTAACTTCCTATTAAGTGATAACCTGGCAAAATTTCAAGTCACCATAAACCCTGAGAACACTGCTGCTACAGAGAACTGTTCACATAAACCGTATACCAGCATGTTAATAGCTGCATAGAGGCAGCTGTACCCACCACGAAGAAGTACAGAACTGACTCAAAAAACAAGCCACCCTGGTGCAATCACAACATCAATAAATTGTACAACAGAAGGAGGAAAATCAAGGCAGGCGACAAGAAATAAAGAAAAAAAGGAGCTGCAGCACCCAGCAGGATAAAAACAAACTAAACTCAGAGGACAAAGTCTGCAAAAGCCAAATTTGAGGTAAATTTGGCCTCACAGGCCAAGAACAACCTCAAGGCATTCTTTAGTTATTTCTGTAACCTCACAAGGCAATACACAGTTGGGTGCAGAGCTCATTGTAAATGAAGCTATGTACCTATACTGAGCCAGAAGATATAGCAAACCTACTGGCCAACAAATTCAGCTCCAACTTTACCCCTCTCTCCCCTTCAACCTTCCCTAAGGAAATACCATTAAACCCCCTCAGCTATCACTAGGGAACAGGTCCTTAACACTTTCTCCAAGGCCAAGAACACTAAATAAACAAGCTCAGACAATATCCCAGGATGCCTTCTAAGTACCATGAAAAATGACCTATCAGGACCTCTGGAATTGCTATTTAATTGTAACCTCCAATCAAGCCTTGTGCTTCATGAATGAGGAACAGCAACAGTCATCCCTCTGCACAAACATGGTCAATCTACAGACCCTGGAAACTAGAAACCCATAGGTCTCACTCAATGATGGTTCCGTGGCGTGATCTCAGTTAGTTAAGTTTTGGGTAAGTGTCCTTTCGGTCTACTGAAGTAGACCCGTTACAACACAGTTTATATTTTTGATAAATGGTATTACAAATATTAAATAAAAATATTTTAAATATTACCTGCATGTGCTATGTTTTAGAAAATATTCATTAGTAATATGACAGAAGGATTCAGAAATAATTAATGTACTGTTTCTCATGAACTAGAGCGAAGGGTTACAACTTGCAGAGTGGGACTGATTCAGAGGCATATTAAGTGCATTCGTGCTACCAAGAAAAATAGCATGGTAGCAAATGAGCTACATTATGAAAATGTCAGTAACTAAAAAAGAAAATGAGGGCAAACAACATGGTGACATGATTTAGAAATGTTCAAAGAGTGCCATTCAGTCAACAAATGTGTACACTGTCACTTCCAGGTGGACAGAGAAACTGACCATGCAGAAATGCTAGGATCCACATTAGTACAATAGCATTTATTTGGGGGTGACCTCACAGCTAATGCCTGCAGTGTTTCATATTGGTACCCTGTCTGTGGTAGATGTATATGAATATGCCTAAACAACTATCACTTTCATGACAGGGACATAATTGAACAATATCATGTCAACAGAACCATACTACATGAAGCTGTAGACATGTAGTTTCCTTGTATAGAATAGTGTGGCATGTGTGGAATGTTAATCCCCGTGAGCACTAAGTATGTTTAGCAATGACCATCCTTGCAGGGATCTTACAGCAGCCATCAAGGGACAGCATGGGTGCTTCACAAATAACTGCCCGATGAATGCTGCACCACATCCTTGGTGTCATACTGTAGCATACAGAGGAGTGTATGCTGTTCCCATGGACTGCAGAGGAGACTACCACCGCTATGTGGGTGACCTATGTACTAGTCCATTTTCTGGGGTTCTAGTAACCAGTGACTGCACCCTCATCACCATCAAGGCCCTGCATGAACCACATGGGTACCAGTATGGCAACTGAAAGATGGAACACATGTTTACAACCATGAGCCAGGGACAGACACCAAAATGACTAAAATTAGATGTTTAATAATAGTAAATCTGGGATGGACATTACAGTGCATTCACCACTGTTCCATCTGTAAGGACTGAAACATCCATGTGTACAACTCAAGATGTATGACAACAGGGCTCTCCAGTGAACCATCAGACCTTGCTAGTGCCTTATTGTAAAAATCATCCTGGTGCATCCATGACAGAGACATAAGATGATAGCATCAGTTTAGCTACCACATCCAGGACTCCACCAGGCATCAGTGTCCTCTCACTGTTCTCAGCCTGGTACATCAAGAACTATATGTACCTATGAGTGTGGTCTGTGATGGTGGCCATTTTCTCCTTTGCAATGGCTTGGACTTTTTTGATCCAGATGCAGACATGTGCCAGTCTGTAGTGGTCACCAACAGTATTCTCATCCGTAAGTAGGCCAAGTGTCACATGTTCTAAGAAAGCCCTGTCAGCCTTGTTGGTGTTTAGACTGTACCTTCCATGTCCATATACATCTTGTAGTAGTGCCTTTTTCCTTGGGTGAACCTTTCAAGGTACTAATGCTGGTTTGCCATCATTTAAGTATAATCACATGGAAAGATACACTTACAGTAGGTGCATGGTGCAAATATTTCTCCCATCATATGTACCAGTCAACTATCTATGCCACAGCTGTGGTTGCAATAGGTACTATGCCTGCCATTCTCTCTATACCATTCAGATGGGGCAGTATAGAGAGGGAATGCTGTGTAACAAGCAGTCTTTGGTCTGTCTGCACAGATGTGTTTCTCTCTGTAGTTGACATGGATATGCATCTCATGGAGTACACCCACAATATGAAGCACATGGCAGATGAACCTCTTCCACTCTGCAACTTTCACTGTTCGTGTCTGGGAACTGCAGTAGAACAGGGTGTGCCTTCTACTACATCCATCTCTCTCTCCAAGACTATTAGCATGGCTACTCCAGCAATCCTCATTTGGCTGTCCTTCTTTTGTAATGGGGAGGGATGGAAGGAAATATACCATGAATGGTCTCATTTCTCTCTCTCATCCCCTCATGGTGTCAAACCCACTGTCCACAGGTTGTATTTGAGCAACCTGCCCTTAAGGCAATGTACCCTGTCTGCATACCTGCCTCTTGCTGATCTTTGTCTCCTAACCACAACTGTTGTAGAACTCTGAGTATAACTCTCCAATAATCTCTATTTTAATATTTACTTGCTGTTCTATAGAAGTATTACTAACATGACAAGCACTGCAATATTAACCTCAGCTTTTGGCATGCCATTTCTAAGTATGTAGCACCGCAACTATGTTAATTTGCTTTTTTTGTGAAATGTTTCTGAATCACACATCATAACATAACATAACATCAGCTCTACACAGTACTGCGGGGCCGCTACCAGCCTCTGCACATTCTCAGTTGACTGTGGTGCATTCTTTGCATGTGACCATACTCCCACTGGCTTTTTTATCCCAATCAGAACTATATAAAAGGAATAATGGCACATCACTGCCCTGGATAGCAGCATATCACTGTGCTGTTGTACCATGTACATGTTGGCAAACTTGTCCCACCACTTGTGAAAGTTGGATATTTGGCAGCCAGTGCCACTCAGGTATATTGTTGGTGCTCTACTGTACATCAACATGTGGCTGTCTCATGTTTCCATGCCACTCACTGATGCACATCATGTGGATTTTGGTAGTGAGTGTTGGTGCAACTCCATAACAATCTGTCAAGTGGCTATGGCATCTGAAGTAGTTAAGTTGGTGGGGCTGCCACGTGGCTCAGCAGGGAAACAAAGATCATTCTGTACTTGCTGCATCTACACAATTAAAAGCCCATACAAGGGGATTGCTCTGAGATTTCCCCCACCCCCTGAGTACACGGTTGTGCCTGGCACTCACTTGCCTGGGCAGTAGATAAGTTATGGGCATCACCCCCTCTGGTAAGTAATCCGTGCATTACAAGAACCCAAAAAGGTACAATTGTGACGCTGTCTGCCAATGGTAAGAAAATGTTAGGGAGAAAGACCATGACTTCCTGTTGATTAGGTTTACAAATGTAGATTTTATTGTATACCTATAAGCAGCTATTGAGGTCCATGGGTTTGCTTTGCATCTTTCAGCACCTAATGAGATGTGGGATAACAGACTGACCTGCTAGAGGAGGCAAAATATTCGACTATGCCTATTGAATTTCTGTCATACCTTCAAGGCAGGACTGAGCTAAGCAAGTGAAGTGGTTTGAAATTCTGATAAATAATAATTGAGCCATTACATATAGTGTTGCTTTATGTCTCATAAATTCATCAGTAACTGTGCTATTGTCATTATAGCTGCCGGATATTCCTGCCAGTGCCATTAAATTACAGATTGTCCTTACGTTGGGTGTAAGACTGCATTTAAATGGAGAGGTCTCTGCAGGGGTAATTTTGAGGTTTTTGTACAGCTTATTGTCTCATACCTGTGCGATCATCATGCAGGTATGTTACGCTGCACTTGTTTGCCTGATATCAGACTAAATTAGTGCACATTCCACTATCCTTAAGTACATCGTGCATGTGTGGCATACCACAATCATGCAGTTATTGGGCTGTTGTATACCACTGTACCTCAATTTGATATTTGTCAAGACACAATATTCCTGTTGGTATTCTGAGCCATATTACATGTGGTGAGGCACCACCCTCTGTGACACATCCCTGCATTTGTCACTCTGTGTATGCTGCATGTCCATAAACCTTTACTGCCATAGGCCTAAGCAATTAGTTTGTATATTGATATTTCTGCCTAGCTTCAGTGTCCAATGCACACACATTGGTTAACAGTCCTACAGTATGCCACGGTCTACACAGTGGTGACATCATATCCAGCCCTGTAGTCTGAATACACCTATTATACATGTTCCCCTGGAATGTACAGGTGCTGTATTTTGCCCTTGATCTGCTGACTGCATTCTTCCTCCATGGTCTGTTTTATAAAGGTGTAGTACTTCTTACTGATCAGTTTTTTCCTTTTGTCTTAAACTGTAATTCACTTCATTGTATTATTCAGCATTTGTTGTTTTGGCTATCTCTATTAATATTCTCAATTTTGCAGCGCCAGCTGTGGAGCTGGATGTGCAGTGTCCACACCCACTATGCCCCTGAACCAATCCTGATACTACCTGCTAGGTCTGCAGCAGGATCCAGCCAGCCCCTCTTCACAGTGATAGAGGTCATCCTATGAGAAGTGACTTAGAGGACTCACTACTGGCCTCTGGTGTTAATTCACTGGTGGGGGGCCTGTAATAGGAGGTGGACAGGCTAGGGTAGACTGTGGTGGACTAGCTGCTGGGCACCAAAATTGGTATCCTGGTACATATCCTTATGTGATTTGTATAATTCCACAACTGCATGGCCCTAACCAGTAGAAAACCTGTGTATGGGCCAAAGCCGTGAGGGCAGTCATGGAGAAGAAGGTCTTCTGAATTTGGTTCACCCCTTTGCAGCTTGGCAAGTAGTTCTCACCCCACCCTATTCAGCATGATGGTGTTCCCTTTCCTTGTGAATCACTCTCTTACTCCAGTTTGAAGTTTAATTCTACCCATCACCATTTGAACTCCTTTTGTGAGGGTTCCCTTTTGTATTAGCACCTCCCCCTATGGTCTTTGGGCATGTTAATCTCATAGTTTGAGGTTAGAGGTTAGAGTGCACTACAGAAAAGAATGTTACCCTCCAAAAAAGAATCACATGATTATTTCCATACACATAAGGGCATTTTGAGTTAGAACAAAACAGAGACAAGTAGCAATTACTTAGAGTGCTGTAAAGAAATTAATACAGCATAAGATGAAGTTAATATTTTTCTCATACCTGGCCATAGCTATTTATAAAGAACCATTCTGTTCCAATAAATATTTCACCTTACATTGTAATTTATCACATCAAAACAATAAGGATATATTGTGCTAAAGTATTAATGCAAGACATATGCAGAATAGTGTAATTGTGACACTTTGAAAAGCAACAAGTACATATTACAAAAGTAAGCCCTGAAATCAACCTGCATGCACTGCCCAGCACAGAAGAAGTATGGAGACGGCAGTGAAAGTGATTTCAGTGTAATTAACACGATCAGTGACATTTTGCATGCTTGTGTATCTCATTTAATGATTAGATTCCACTTGAAATGTACTACTCTACTGTGCACCACACAACGATGAAGGAGCAGTGGATATTTAAACTAAAGCAATGTTCACATATTGCCCATACAAATGTGTTCTGTCTACTGTATAACTAATAGGGTCTTATTATACCATTTTAATTCAAAGAAATTTGCTCATATAGTCACTTAAAATGTTTGCAAATAAAATTTGGTACTACACAAAACGATAAAAAACTTGACCTACAAAAAGTAATGAAAACAGAAAAGGGAGAACCACATCTTGTTGGTGATCTGCTGTGAGTCATAGGCATAATGCAGTCTACTTAACATGTGCTAATAGTCTACAGCATATAGCAGAGAGGAAACTGACTACTAGAGTCACAGAGGTATATTGACTGGCTGGATGTCTCCATTATGTGCAAAGAACCAGGTAGAGTATATAGCAATACACCAGACGGATACAGCCCTTCAAAAGGGCAACATGGCCAGCCATACAGTTAACCAGTAATCTAACCCTGCGGCAGTTACTATTTATGATTAGAGCCCTAGAATACATTACATCAGAAGGACACATCTCTTAAGAAAGCAATATAGAGTGCCATGCTCCTGTAACTTCCTACTAGATCCCAGGAGATCTGAGGATATGGTACATCAGAGGATGACCCTCTCCATAACGGCAGTACAGTAGAAGGGCATAGTTACTTAGAAAGGGGATACAACCTGTTACCCCATTCATCTGCCACCAATTCATGTGACTCCTACTACTTATGAGTAAAGCATCAGGGGGACATAGCTGATCAGGGAGACAATGCAGCCCACCACGCTAAAACTGAAAGAGCTCATGGGACACAGAACAACGGTTTATATTACAAGATGATCAGCTCTTGTTGCATAACTGCACGTATAATATGAGGAAAGGGTCAATATGTAGTTCAGACATACAGTAAGCAGTCACTTATTCCAGTCCTCCAAATACTGAGTTATAGACAAATGCATAAAAATAGAGCTAGCTATACTTGTCCAGCATAATAAAGTATCAAAGTTAAAAATATATACCTACAGAGTATGTTACACAAAATGTAAAATTTATAGCATGCGTTTTAATGGCATTCTTTTGACATTAACACAGCAGCAGCTGCAAAAACTTTATGTACACACAGATATGCATAATTTTACAGTGGCCTCCTGAAATGTGTTATGCACTGTATAGCATACATTAAAACATAATTTCGTCCCTCTAAGAAGTGTGTTAGTGCACGTTACCTTTACAGTGTGGCTCAAAAGGAGATTGTTTGCGTTGCCTGTATATTGTATGGTCTAGTCTGAAATATAGCCCCTTGTCAAAAGTGATTTTTAAAAACTAGTGTTTAGTCCAGTATTCTGTTCTATTTTTCCTTTCTCAGTTGGCGTTGTGTTACTGTCTGACTGTGCTTATTGCTTCATCATGAATGCAGTTAGTATGGGAGAGAACCTTGCAGTCTAGTGAAAGTAGCCTTTATCACTGAATAAAAGTCCTATACAAGCCTGTCCCTGTGCAATCACAATACTGAACAGCACAAGTTAAGGAAACCAGTAAGAATGTAAACAGTAATTAATTACTGAAGTCACAATACTGGTTTGCATATCCCCGACTACTGGATTCGCAGGCATAACTGTAACAGAAATATGAGTTTGCACAACAAGAGTAATCATCAAAGTATCAGCCTGGCTATAAATACAGAAATACAGCAATGCTAACAACTCTGCGTTTGGGGTTGGCATAAATGTTAAGGGGTTTACCTCATAGACAAGAAGTGCATTCATTGATTCTCACTGAGGGAAATTTGCTAAGCTTGAAATGGCCCACAGGAGCAAATAGCTTAGTGCTTACCCATGAAGCAAATTATTAGAACAAGTTTCAATATTTGTTCCGAACATATTATATATGTCAAATCATCATATACCAAAGTAGAAAATGAGTGTAAGTATTCGCATACTATGGGGCTGTTCTTATAAGTTGTATTTAAACCTTGTTGAATAAAATAGACATTTCTATTAACAAAATGTAAAATACTCAAAACTTTCTAGGTCAGCTCAGCTGTACAGAGAGCAATTATTCTATATTGTAAAATAAGGCACAGACTCCTCTGTATTACATTATATAAGAACTCTTACAATTACGCATACTGAAAGATGTATGCTCATATCTTGCATGTACCATCAACTCAAACAACAATTTTAAACTTTATACTTTTAAAAAGCCCTTTCTTTACCTTTTAACAAATGGTTTACTTCATTATGGAATTTTATTTCTTCAATTTGCTCCCAAAAAGAAATAATAATTAAATATCCCAATATAGCAGAAATGACAACTTACTTTTAACACCAGCATCTGAAGCAAAAAAACATATTTGCACTTGACATAAAATATCTTGCAACATTGTTTCCGTGATAATAAATGCATTGCACTGTTTTACCTCAGGACAGGCTCTGAGGTTTTCTGACCACACTCAACTAATTTGGTTTACCTACTCTGCTTGTGAATCACTTAAATAATGTCCTCCATTAGATTATTGGATGACTGGCCTATCTATCCCCCCTTATTTGGTCATAGTTGTTAGGAATCTATTACTAATGTGTATAGCATTCCCACCTCAGTATTTGGTAACAACTTTAAGCAAGATAACACCTGATTAGTTAATTGTTCTTCCTTCTGGTGCATAAAAGAAAAGAAAGCATAGATTTTTACAAGCATTGTCTTGTTATGATTTCCGTACAGCTTCAAGTGTCCATACAATAAAAACGGTATATTCGAGAGTAAAAATCTATACTGAAAAAAGTGCAGCCATAGCTACACAACTAATACAGCTCTCATTAATTAACCAGTTCAGTGTGCAGCCCTCTTCTGTATGCATTTGAGTTTTATCCAGTGCTGGCTAATAGCTCTGTTCTACCTTTTTTGAGCACACACAATAACTGCAGCTGTTTTAAGTTCTTATTCTTAGACAGCAAGCACTGTACCGATAAAATTTTAAAATGCACACTGTTTGTCTAGTAGCTCTACAGAGTGGCTAATGGTTTAAATAGTGCATTGAGCTGTCCAGTACTAATAATTGTTAAGCAATATATCAGCTTGATTTGTGATTTTTATTCTCAGTTATAGTTCTGTATTTCATTTCCACTATTACTAAGGTCAAAATAGCTGTATGCAGTTAAAAAAAGTACAATGAACGAAGTCCTAGGTCACATTTATTAAATTTAACCTATAATGTACAGGGGCAAATTTATGTATTTTTGTCTGCCTGCAGCCCAACCCCCACTCTTTTTTTTTTTTTTTTGTTAAAGGTTATATGTGGTCCATAGAAAGAGATTCTGAGTCTAATTTCCAGCATGAAAAGCTGTTTCTCCAATTCACTATAGTGGCTATCGTCAACACCGTGAAGCTGAAAGTATAAAGGAAGCGCAACTGCAGAACTAAAAGTGTTTTTTTTTCCTCTCTCCATCTGTCTCTCTCAAAATGAATGACTCACACCTGTGGGTAAAAACTGAACTACCTGTTATAAATAAGACTTTTTTTTCTTCTAAAAATAGACTTGCCTACAGATCAAGTGAGTTGATCATCAACTGATTTTCTGTAGTATTTTTTTTTTACTGTTATGTTGTACTTGCAGCCTCTGTGAATTTCAGTAAGGCAGACATACAGCTTTGGTTTTGACAACTGTTATATTTATTTTTTGTCATTTTATTTGCCTACTCTAAGTTCAAAATAAATGAGCTTACAACAACATCCTTACCTTATTAAGTCAGTTCAGTTTTAGACAGATCACTGAATAATGTTTGGAACGGACGCATTCTTGTTAATGAATATACCATTACTCTGACAGCAATTAAAGGGTTTATACAGCTGTAAAGGAGAAGTGATTGGAAAACAATGTGAGAAGAGGTTGAAACTAAGCTCCAGTCAGGGCAGTGGGAAAGGGAATAACACAAATGGATGCTGTGGGGCAAGGTGTATATCTTGTAGTTTCCTAGTCTACTATTTTCTTTTGTCAGCACTATTTATGTTTCTAATTCAAAGAATGTAACACTGGGAGCAAACTTAAATAAAACTGGTGTAATGATCCCTGTATTATGTGGAGGAGTTCCTCAAAGACGACACTTTTTTATCGTTGTAGCCATTTATTGGCTGGAGGGCCCATTTTCTGCCATGACCATAGTAATTAATGTATTTCCTTGCTTGCTCATGCTATGCTGGGTCTTGATAATGAAAACTAATAATAGGACAGTAGTGGTTGATCATCTAGTCTGTAAATAGTTGCCTTCATTTCCTGACATTTAAGATGTGTATGCATCTCTCCAAGCATTTTTCTGACAATGTATATTTTATTTATAGTTGATGTTGCTTCTATCTGCATATGCATTAGTACAGATCTATGATGCAGACCTTACTTTAGACAGTTCAAGATGTTCTGCGATTATTGAGAAGTAGGGTGCATAAAAGATGCAAACTATATTGTACTCATTTCTTTTTATATCTTTGATTATAGCCAATTTGTTTTTGCTGTTATTGCAAACACATATAACTCAATCTGCATCCAACCTATCACGCTGTGCAAAAGTATATCCTGCCTCCACTTACCCATGATGCCATACAAAAGCATGCCCTACTTTTATCATACCCATGGTGCATTTCAGTAGCATGTCTTACTTCCTCAAATGTCTGCTACCTGACAGACTTTCCCCTTCCTTTTGCAGTTTCCTGAATCTGCCTCAATTTACATTACCTACATTATTTGTTTATTGTGAATTTTCCTTCATTGTAGTAAAGTTCTCATGTGCAGTTCATTGGAAGGACACAACTACTCTGAAAGGCAATAATCCTGAAGGACATAGACCTCCAGATTGGCATTAGATCATAAAACTATTGTGCTAGAAAATAGCAGTACACCTATGACCCATCATGGTGACCCCTACAACATCTGGTCAGCTTCCTTTAGTCCGTTTAACTTCCCAACTTGTATACCACCTGGCTCAGATTAACTGTGAAACCATGTAGCTAATAACACCTCAATTAACTATGTGTCCTTTCTTCCACTATTAGCAGCAAACACTCTTGAAAACACCAATGGACAGCTTTTGTGACACAACACATTGCACATTTTCTCTGGGTCCTAGTGGAGGATCACAAAACAATGCTGGGGGTGTGGATATCTGGATGGATCACTTCTAGCAGCACCACCCAACTTTACTCATGCCTGAAAGGCTCCGAATTAGTAGTACCTCTAATGTCAACCCCCCACGCTATAATATGAGTCCTTATATGTCCATGGTACCCAGTCTGTCAACACCACCATCCCATAATATGTATCCTTAGATGTCCTTGGTGGCCAATATGTCAAAGTCCCCACCCTATAATATGTATCCTTATATGTCCATGGTGCGCAATATGTCAACCTTCCCCCATAATATGTATCCTTATATGTCCGTGGTGGCCAATCTGCCAACCCCCCCCCCCCCCATAATGTGTGTCTTTCGGCTTTTAGAGTTTTATGTGCTGGTTTGCCGGGCCTAACGCACAGCCTTCAATGAAGGAACACCCATTCACGCATGTCGTCACAGTAGACGCTCTAACTGAGAATCGCCAACCCCCCCCATAATATGTATCCTTATATGCCCATGGTGGCCAATCTGTTAACCCTCCTCCACCCTATAATATGTATCCTTATATGTTCCTGGCAGCCAATATCTGTCAACCCCCCCTACCCTATAATATGTATACTTATATGTTTACAGTGGCCAATCTATCAACCCCCTCACTCTATAATATGTATCCTTATATGTAGGACTGGCCTTTGGTTAAATGGTGCCTTAGGCAATAGGTCTCCACAGCACGCCCCCCCCCAACACCACTCGGTGACCCCATCCTGGTCTACCTACAGCATCCAGATTACTGGAAAAGTGCCCTTACTGGAGCACCACCCTAGGCAGTTGCCTAGTTGGCCTATTCCTAAGGCCGGCTAAGCTTATATGTCCATGGTGGTCAAATCTGTCAACTACCACATCCTATAATAAGTATCCTTATTTGTCCATGGTGACCAATCCCTTCCATTCACCATCCTGTCAGACTGGTACAATGTTATCCAACTAATGTGTGACATGTCAGTCTTAAATTATCCCAGTACCTTGAACCCTTTGACTATCTGCTTGCTTTTGAACCTTAAAGAACCCAATATTGGAATAATTCCTATTATTTCAGTTATTCCTGACCCAGCACTAAATACTGTCAGGAACTTGTCAGGCTTTCCTGTACAAACATCCTTTGTTTTTGCACAAACTATTTAATAATGATTGGTAAGGTAAGAATCTCAGCAGACAGAGATTAATGTTATCACTATAAGAGAAGGATAATTTTCAGTAAACGTAAATGCTGTCTATTCTATTGCTTCATAACATGGTCTGTTTCAATTGTCTCCTCTAACAGAGTTTAACCAAATCCTTGACTAGTGTGTGAGAACACTTTTATTGACCACATAAATGATGTCTTGACCAAGGTATCCTTCCTGAAGATGGCCCCCACCTCTATGACAGAAGTCTGTGTGTGTGTGTGTGTGTGTGTGTGTGTGTGTGTGTGTGTGTGTGTGTGTGTGTGTGTGTGTGTGTGTGTGTGTGTGTGTGTGTGTTTCTGGGTAGTTGCAATATGGTAAATATAACATTGTGAGACTAGATGTGTAGTTTGTCTTTCCATGTAGTGACACATTTGCTAATTAGATGCGTGGCCTTGCTAGAGACCACTAGCAAGGTCAGTTTTAACAGTGCAGTTTTTGATCCACAGACATGGTAATAACATGATAGTATGGTGCTTTTCTGTGTACCTTTGCCGTGGCTCTGAATTGCACTTTCTCTGTATCATGCTAGTTTCTCAATTCGTGTTGAGCATGTCATATGGACAGAAAGAAATTCTCTGAATACTGCCCATTGTTATGGGAACCATCAATACTGATTGGATATCATGAGTATTACCTCCAGTCACCCAATACTACAACTCCATGGGCTTGTTCAGTTTAACCCATTCCTTAGTAGACATAATAAAGTCTTGGGCTTTGAAATGTTAACAACTTTACAACTGCTCTCTCATTTCATTGACTAGAATAATTAACCCTAAGCTGGAAGCATGCTATGTCTATTCCAAACTCATTAGGCTTGTTCCTACATGATACTAAACAAAATTAATGCTACTTGCATCCAAACAAAACTTTATCATTATTATTATTAATTTTTTACATCTAATGTCATGATAACCCATGGCATGCCACCACAGCTGATCTGAAACTTAGCATTATTTGTGCAAATTCAGTGCTCTGGACATAGAAGGCAGATGAACATTGTATTTATTCTTACATCTTTACACTGCAACCAGCACTTTAGTTTAGTTTTATGGTACTAAATTGCTAAACTTGTAGGTTCGCAGAAGTAAAAGTGGATGGCAGTGCGATATTACATGGTATTCTGAGGTGATTAGGAGAGCATATATTAAATTTAGATTGTCAGTTTGCATCTGTTGTGATGGGTGGGGGAATTAGTTTGGAAATTCTAGGTATAATGGTTTGACTCCGACATAGGTCTGATTGTTTGCAATAACCATGTTGGGTAGTTCTGTGTTTTTTTATACTGCAGGATAGGATGAATATATGTCTATTATGGTCTTGAACCTTGTGTCTATGAGCAAGGAGCAAGAGGATTAAAGATTTAAGATGACATTATTCTTTTAAGTTTAGGCTGCAAGGGTTTTTCCAATTATAATTATCTAGGGTTTTCTTTAAGAAAAGCAGTTACTTTGTTACCACTAACTCAAATGTAATAGTAAATTCTGGCAGCTACATCCAGCAGGTACCAAGAGGAAGTAACCTTACACCGACTATTCTATGACCACATAAAAGAAATGGCTCCTGGACAGCTGCAGAGATTGAAATGTGTGCTCAGTTTGCATTCCCACCTTTGATTCAGGATAAGATGAGCTGTTTCAGTGCTGTATAGGTTCTTACATCAACAGGTACAATTTACCTCTGCCTTCATTTCATTATTTAAAATAGGAAGTAACTTGACATATGAGAGGCTTGCTTATGTTTTTAAAATAGTGTAATACATCTAGGCATATAGATTTGCGGTTACATTGGGTGTTTGGAGTCTTTTAGCACTTGTTTCATTTTTTTCTTACTTTTTGCATTTTTACTCTAGCCAACAACAAGTTCAGACTAAGTGAATCAGTGATAAAAAACGGTTATTTATTTTATTTATTGACATTTGATTACCTGGAAAGTCTGAATGGGTAGGTGTCTATTTTCCGTGGAAGTCAGGGGAGAAAATCTCTAAAGTATTACAAAAACAATTTTTAAGATCAATAATTTTACATTCTTCAAAAATAATACAAAATATTTACAGTTTAAATAATTATACCAAATTAGACATAATGTAAAAACAGTGGTTAAGAATAAACACAACTTATATGACAATGATTTAATATTTAGAGAAACTGTAGCCAGTTTATAGACAAATTAAAGGTAAGTTTGTGTAATACAAACTGGAATTGCATTATTAAGTGAGGAAAAATCAGGATAGAGAGTCAGGGGAGAGAAATTGATTGAAGCAGTGAAGTAAATGAAGAATGGAGAATAAAGAGGTGTAATATATGAGTAGGTACTTGTTCATATTTAGGGATATAGTTTATCTTGGGGCTGAACAACAACAGAAACAGATTTTGGCTAGGAAGTCTATCAGAATGGATTTAAAGAACTGGAAGGAGGATATTGACCTGATGGATACATATAAGGAGTTCTAAGACTTAGCAACTTTTATTTATTTAATATTTGTTTACTGGGAAAGTCAACCTGGGACAGAGTCCATTTTCAGCATAGGCCTGGGGAGAAATTCTCCAGACGCATGCCTTTGGTATGTGGGAGGAAACCAGAGCACCCAGAGGAAACCCATGCAAATGCAGGGAGGACATCCAGACTCCACACAGAAGGCACCCCAGCTGAGAATTGAACCGAGGAACCTCTTGCTGTGATGTGACTATGCTAACCATTGCACAACTGTGCCACCCAAAATATAGGCATGCTGGCTGGTTTCCAACAAACAGGAAGCACATGATATGAGTGCTGACCATGCACAGCAGATTTAATAGGTTTGTGGATAGACTGAAGCTTTTGGTCACTAGATCAGAATGACCAATAGGGAATCATACCTAAGAGAGACTTGATGGCTAGGGCTGCCAATATTTCATCATGTAATGAAGATGTTCAGGGAGGTAATAACTCCTTGCTATTTAGTATATCACTTAGAATGTGTGTGATTTAGGTAGATAATTTAAGATGTATACAGTTTTGGATCACATAATGAAAACTAATGTAAACATTGTCTTCATTAAGAAAACAAAGTTGAAGCTTAAGACAGTTATAAACTGCTTAAAAGTATGAGGAAACTCTGTATGCCACACTGCATAAATGACAGGTAGTAATTTTAATATATCAAGAGTTTCAGAAATTTAAAAGATGCATGAACAATAAGCTGGGGGTTAATTATCAGAAATTAAAATATGCATGAATAATAAGCTAGGGATTAATTCTCAGTTTAAAGTACAAACGGGAGAGATTCTATTTGCTAATTTTTATGCTCTTGTAATGTGATCCAGAATAGTCCATTCTCTTACTAAACATGGGAAGAAAGATACTATATGGAGATGATTGAGGATTTCATAGTGGTCTCGGATTGAATTTTGTGCAGAAAATCTAATGGACTGATAGAAGTATCAAAAGTAAATACCATCCTTGAGCATAATATTCAGTAACTTAATTTTAATTGACATATGGAGATCAAGACATACCATAAAGATAAGACATTAAGTACTTATCCACAAAAGACAGCATAGGTAGTTGAATGGGCTAATGGCTAATAGACTGCAAGGTACTAATGAGTGTTAATATCATCCATCTCAGAGCACTTAGTAGTAGCACTAAAAGTGAACCATTTTAGTAAGAGGGAGTTGGGAAATGAACTATTTGGAACTTTGAGATCCCACGAAAAATGGTGGTCTGTGTGAACAGGATTTGTAGCTTTTGGGAAGGATGCAATGACAAAGTCTGCATACTGGAAGGAGTTTAAAATGAAGGTTTGAGGATGGATCAGAGATATTGAAGGCAAGGACATGAGTAGTAGGACAGCTAAAATTAATGAGATGCGAAGCGACATAGAAATCAGAAAATGACTATTAGGAAAGAAAAGACAAACACACTTGTCACTGAATCATATACAGCAGACAGAATTTCAGTTAAATGAGATCTGTGAAAGGTAGGAAAAGCTGAAATTGTTCATCTTGGCAATGGATGCGTACTGCTAAATTTCAGTCTCAAAATCTTTTTTTTTTTTTTCATTAAAACATGAATCAAAAAATGTCACCCTGAATCCATTTATTCTTATGAGGTCTTCTTGCTGTATACTCAAGTGGTTGCAAACAATTGCAAGTTTGACTGAGATGGTCATTAATGCCCAAGCCTGTTTAAACCCCACAAATGCTAAGCATACTGATACACTGCTTCTTCTGCAAGTCTCTAGGCATGTGACTTCCTCTAACATTTAATCCATATGGAGCACTGCTCCTTCTGCAAGTCTCTAGGCCTGTGACTTCCTCTAACATTTAATCCATATGGAGCAATACTTCATTTTATTGATTTAACTTGCACTGCATCTGATTGGTTATATCTTCTTAAATACTGGTGGATTGTTGTGATGGCTGTCTCCTGTCCCAGCACCAAAGTTATTTAAATATTGCCAAAAGGGCCTTCTTCCTTTGGCCAGATAATTACTCTTTATATTTCTTCCAGCTAAGTTTACCTCTCTGTGTTCTAGCAAGTATCAGATTCTGTCTGATTACTACTTTTCTGCGAAATTATACTTGCATGATTTAACAAAATGTACATCCTGGGTAAAATAAAGCAAAGTATAATTTTTTTTTTCTTTTTTACATGCGGCACTGTATATCTTTCCATAATAAATGCAGTGGAGGTGCACTCCAGTTCACTCTCTGTGTAGGACCATACTGATTGTTGACACTCTTCACCCCCTGCCCCAATTCCCTAACCAATCCCCATATCTTTATATTTATACACAATTCAGCAACATACCCTGTCTCCTTAAAGACATCCTAACCACTTTATATAACTCTGATCAGCTATACCTGAACAATATCACACTTTGGTATACAATTAGTTACCTAACTGTTCCTTAGCTAAGCAACTACCACTCTAGTTCTTCCATTCTTTTAGATAAACACAGATCCTCAAGATATATATTAACTAGTTAATTACTGCTCTAGCATTATCGCAACTTTTGCATACCCTCTTCTACTTCTTTAATATCTCCATCTCTCCTCATAATGTTATGCACAAAAGTAACATTGCTGCTACTTCTGACTCTGTTAGCATAAATAACAGGCTACCAAAGCTCTCTAATAACAACCACCATCTCACCAATTAGTATTTGCTCATCCACATTCAGGAGCACTTCAAACTTTCTCTACATATGCCCAAAACTATACTCTGCTCTTACGTTAATCTTTTCATTTACAAGTGCACAAAGTATAAATGCATAACCCTAAAAGTAACCATAAAAACCAAATATATACCTAAGTGGTCCTACCTCCTCCAACTCTCAGGACCTAAACTCAAGTTAAGCGGAGATCTTGGTCTTTCGGCTTTTCCCGGTTAGGGTTCGCCACAGCGGAACTCCAGTCCGCTAATGATTGGCAGTAGATTTTCACGAATGCCGAGGTACCAGCTCGACATCCAACCTTCAACGAAGGCACGCCCATTTACGCCGCCACCCAACCGTGAGGAGGACATACAGACTCCAAACAGAAGGCACTCCCTGCACTCAGGACAAGAATCAAACAAAAAACATCTTGCTGTGAGGCAACAATGCTACCGCTACACCACCGCGGCATACCAAGTTAAGCAGAGATATATACCCAAATCCTAGACCCATTTTAATGTTTTTAGTGCACTATGTAAACCTGCACAGGTGTCTTCAGTGACATTTTTGTTTTTGGTGATTGAGAATTTTACTTCAGATTAAAGGAGTGGTAACTGGCAGAAATACAGTAAATAAAATGGCAGATCAGACTTGATACCTGTTGAGGTCCAGATTTGAATGATAATATGAATATTTACTATTCCTAGGTTGAAAGCTGCAAAACTATGATTATATTAATAAAATGGTTCTAAGTGACTCCATTTAGGGTTTAGTAGTGGGCATTTGAATAGGTAGACTTACTTAGTCATTTCATGTTTCACTAATTCGTGATTTATTTGATTTACTGTCAGTGTATACATTTATGAAAAAAATATGATTTTTTTAACTTAATGCCTGTAGATTTGCAATAGGTTTTACTGATAATGTACCTTTAAATCTGTGTACTTAAAATCATATGATATTAAATGAACTTACTTAAGTGGTAGTTTAAACGTGTAGTAGGTCCTGGGTCTTTTAATTAAATGAGACAAAAGCATTGAACCTACTTCCTTGCAGAGTGTTTGTTTCCTGTGCCAGGGAGAACAGTTTGTTTGTGGTTTGCTATTTTATTTTAACATTTGATTCTGAATTTACTTTGGCAACTAAAATCTAAATATTAAAATTTATCAAGGCACTAGTCATCAGGTAGGTTACTGACTCATATATTGACAGCTGATATAGTTTAAGGTAACACACTAAGTCAAATTTACATTTTTAGAGTTGTAAACATATGGAAATACTTTACAAATAGAGTTGGAAAAGGAGGCTTAGTGAGACAATATTTATGCTGTAAATGTCATAACATCTAAAACTTATTTCCTTGACATTACTATAGAATGTCCCCATTAGGACAACTTAGGCAAAACTTTAGCACAACAAAGCCTGGGCCTCCACATTATCAGTCCTGGTAATATACAATGTTGTATTCTGGATTTTAAAACACAAAGAGAGAAAAACTTTGGTTTTAGATTATTTTTGTAATTGGCAAGACAGGCCTTAGAAACCACTTTAAAGTTTTATAAGAACAAACCCAAAGGCTGGACCTTTATGTTCATCATAGATGTAGAAGATAGAGAAAGAGGACAACAGATTCATTTTGTGAAGAATACCTGAATGTCCTACTAAACTGCTTTAGACCCCCCCCCCCCCCCCACACACACACACACACACACACACACACACACACACACACACACTTACATATGCATATATAAATTACATCAGCTAAAGTACGATAGGCATTTCTATTTAAAAAATGTGTTGCAGTTTTGGATAGCTCTTCTTATTTATTCAAGGGATAGGTTTAATACTACTCATTTATTAACCAGGTAGGCCCATTGAACATACAGTCCCTTTTCAGTAGTGACCCAGGATCAAGGTCTGGTTAAGTGACTTGGTCAAGGTAATGCAGTGGACAAATCAGGGCTGAGGGAATCAAACCCTGTCCCACTGGGATGGCAGCTCACAGCCATAACCCTCTGTACCAGCTGTCAGGCCCAGTATGTTGAAATGATTGTTTTATCATTAAATTCAGCTTTTGTTTGATGTTTACAGCTGTTCTTGACAATTATGATGTACTTCACAGACCATTTACACATGTTTACAATGAATCTGGTGCAAATTTACATAAATATAATCATATTTCATTATTATGTACTGATTGTCTTTGGATAGTCTGTGGCCAATAAAAAAAATATTTTCAAAAAAAGGTTAAGACCCATTGCTTTGGCAAAAGGATAAAAGTTAGAATATGTTTCCATCTTTGCAGAGAAAGCAATATTGGCTTGTCCTTCTTATATGAGATTCTTTTCACTTTAAAGAGAATGTTACCAGTGAAAGAATGCGAAAGGGCAGTTTATTGGTCTCTTCTGATTGATTGGAGACCACTTAACTCTACTATCACTCATAAACTGGGAATGCATGGTTATGCAATATGTTGTTACACAGCAATAAATGTCAGTTAAATTAGTGAATATATGCACATGGTTGTAATTCTTCTTCTTTTGGCTTTTTCCCAGTTAGGGGTTGCCACAGCAGATCACCTGTCTGCTCATGATTGGCAGTGGAGTTTTACAGTGTCAAGTTGCCAGCCCAGCCTTCTGCAGAAGGCACACACACACCTAGGGCCAAGGTAGAGTATCTAATCCACTGGAGCACCCAGAGGAAACCCACGCGACCACAGGGAGGACATGCAGACTCCACACAGAATGCACCCCAGCCGAGGATTGAACCAGAGATCCTCTTGCTGTGAGGCGACAACACTAACCGCTGCACCACTGTGGCCGCCTTATACACATGATTGTAATATATGTTTATAAATACCAAGAAATATTTCCAACAAGTGAGAGAAGTGGCTACAGTTGCAACAGTGGCACCCAATATTGCCTGTCTTTGTCAGAGGGCAGCTTACTGGTCAAATCTGGTTTGAGATAATTTTACTCTACTATCCCCCAAGAAATTGGGAATGAGTGGTCATGTAATATGTTGTTGTGCAGTAGAAATTATCAGCGGAATGAAATAAGATTCATCAGTGAATGTGAAGACATCACTCTAAATCAATTAACAAGTGATATTTCCAATGAGTGAGGAGAGTGACTGCAGTTGCTACAATGGCACATGACTTTGTCAACCTTTTTATGACATTCTAGCTAAATTAAATTTTATGGTATCATAACTTTTACTCCAATTTTTGGGGATAGTGCTACTTATCACCTAGATGAAATTTTGGTATTTATCAATTCTACCCCTGAATTATTAAAACAATTTACAGTAATGTATGTGTTTGGACACATTGACGTAGAAAATTTACTTTTAGCACTGAGCTCTGTCTGTCAGTTAAAGGACAGAGATAGTAATTCTCTGTTATTTTCTCAGTAGCATGCACCTTCCATATTTAAACAGTAAATTGGAAAGAATGTGCTTACCAGAGTAAATAGATTAACAGATAAAGTAGTATAACTATACAATGGTGGACAGACACATAGTTAACATCTGCAATGGGTATCACTTATGTAAAAAAAGATAAAATCAGAAGATCATACAAGTGTCTAGTGAAGGTTTTAAGGGAGTAGGTGAATCCCTTTGGTCGAGTGATGTTTAAAGACATGCAGATAGGTGCATGCTTGAAGGGGTGTGCCTTCTTTTAAGGTTGGGCATCGGGCTGGCAACTCGGCATCGTAAAAATCCACCACTGTGGCGACCCCAAACTGGGAAAAGCCAAAAGACAGAGAGAGAGGTGAAAGTCCTTTTAAAGAAAAGAAAAAGAAAATAAAGTAAGTTGGAAGGAGACATATATCGTTAAAGAAGAAAAAACAGACTCCTGTAAGTGAATGTCATGAAATATGAGCAGATGTGTCTATGAAGCTTCTACAATTTATTAATAAAACTCTAGTAGGATGTGTTCCCTACCTATGAGTTTTACTTGTGAATTTAAATATGTGGCATATATAATGGTATCTACTATTTGTGAATTATTCAAAAAAAAAAAAACAAATAGAAAAAAATGAAGTATATGAATGTAGAGATGCAATTAAATACAAAGACAGTGTGCTTTGTATAAACTTTCAGAGGAAAACAATCAATAAAGAAAATGTGAGTTTGTGGCTCTTGATCATTTTTCTGTTAATTCCAAAGAAGGTAACAAAGATGATGAGCTTGATTGCAATGAACTTAAGTGGTAGATGTGAGTGGTTGCTTGTAAGAGATAATGTTTGAATACCAGGATTAACTTAAAATATTGTTTGAAAAAATGTGTCTTAACGTGGGTTATTTAATTTTAGTTTTTTAGATCTGATCAAGTCTCGGTTCTGTGTAGTATATTTGTACTGAGACAAAAGCACATATCTCCTGATGTAATAAATCAACCATTTCTTAGTCTTGCTTACTCAAGTAATTTTTATGCTTGGAATCAAACAAACAAACAAAAAGAGATCATCCCATCTCTTTTCCCCTTGTATTTACTCATACAAAGTCATGCTTTAAAAAAAATAATAAAATAATAATAATACTAATAATAATAATAAAAAATTAAACTCAATGCATACAATGACATTTTTGGAAAGTATGTTAGGTCTATTCATTGATTTGATTGTATATTCATTCACATGTATTATAATCTTGAATTTTCAATATTTTTTTACAATGTGAAAAATATACAACCATAAACACCACACACTGAAAAAAAACAAGTAATCTGGGGGACTATATGTCCTTCTGATATTAGCAAAGGAAACAACTGATTCTTTGCTAACAAACCTGAACATACTGCAGCTGCGACTCTTATATAAACACACACACACACATATGTATGGATATCCTTCTAATAGTCAAAAGGCCACTTACCTGAAGACAACTTTACCGAGACAACAACAAATTGTTACTTTACCGAATGATTACACTATTGAATGTTTTCATTAGGTAAGTATGCACTGGTCCAATATGGAAGGAGGAAACACTGCAATATGTCAAACCCTCCAACATATATAACTTCCTTCCCATTACATATAATCATATTCTCATTATTACATTTAAAACATTTTTAATTTACTTTCTCTCTTGTGCATAACCCTAGGAGTATTACTGAATTTCCAAAGCACCTCAATACTCCCACTGAGCAGTTTCCAATTATTTTGGATGATCTTTTTAATGGATTCAATGTTTATAGTTTGTATGAAATGCATGGCCATGTTCCAGTTATATGGCCTTACATTTTGGCTACACTAGTTTACGTAGTAGCAATAACAGTTGTCTTTATCATATCTTCTGGGTAACCCCTTAACACAGATCCTCAAATCAACTGTTGTTTATGCACATCTTTGTAACCAATTTCTATACTCAAATTTATGTGCTTTATTAAACATACTGTCCACTGTGCTAAGTTTTAATGTAATGGGTGCATAGTACCAGATATGCAACAGACTTTCTAGCTGCATTCTTTTAACTAATACACACCACTAATTTATTATTTTTTGTTGAACACCAAGATGTTCAAAAACATGATACCTTTTTTTCTCCCTTACACTGAAAACTGAATAAAATGTGAATACAGATTATTGTTGCCCAGGAATTTACTCAGCACTGCATTGGAAACTTCCCAACCCCAAAACAATTGTCAGTGAATCTTATGTAAAATTTTACATTATTAAAGTCTCTCCTGGGATATAAAAAGCTTTCCCAGTGTGCCATTATTAACTGTTTGCCATGACTGTTCCCAACATTTGTTGGAAATATTTCACTTTAGATACAGTAATTATGTTTAAGCCCATTATCAAGGCATTGTCTGATAATCCTGATCTCACTGATAGTACAAGTACTTTCAGTAAGTAGACTGCTACATACTCATCCATTGCCTACATCCTGAAGGATGACTGTATATAATGTCTTAACATCAATGGACAATAGTATGTCATATTCCTGAATTATCTCACCACATGCTTTTTCTTTGACATGAAAAAAAATCATTAATAAAAAAGAGTATTTAAAAATCACTTCCTTGAGGATTTGGTCTACAAATTAGATGTTAATTCTAAATTTGATCCCTTTGCTGAAAATATTGGATATAAGGAAGGACCACCCTCACTCTTATTAACTTTAGTGGTGCTGAAAATAACTCCAAAAATGGGATATTTTGCTTCAAAGTAATGATACACAGTTTCCAATATTGTTACTTCTAATAAATCTACTTTTAACCAACTGTTGATGCATCTATAATTTTAAACAAGATAATTCCTAGCTACTTATTCATAATAATGTTTTCTGCAACTTAAACAATTATTTTCATATGTGACAGCTTCCATAACCACAGTCTTCCTTCCCCAGTCAAATGTTGCTAATTTTTGACATGACTTATAGACACTGCTATGACAGCTTCCATACCCACAGGCTTCCTTCCCCAGTCAAATGTTGTTATTTTTTTACATGACTTATAGACACTCCTAGTCCTTCTTTGTCAAGTTGTATAATATTGTACAACTATTTTTTTTTTTTACAAAAAGTAAACAGATGGCATAATTATTCCATTCAAAAGCCTGTACCACTGGATGTGTATGTGGTTGTGTATGTTTGTGGAGGGGATTAAACTAGCTGGTCTTCTAAAGTTTATTTTCTTTCTGTTTGCTATTGCTATCTTTAAACAGCACCTTAAAATTTACTTTGTGAGTGTAAGCAATAAAGTAGTTGTCCTGGAAACACTCAAAAAAGTTCTTTAAAACTATACGCCCTTTACCATAAGTTTGCCTAGTTGCTTCAGACCACAGTTGCTGTGCCATCCAGTTTGTCCCACCTATCCAGTATCCCAAATCACCTATGACATATCGTACCATTTACCTGAGCTCCTGCTGCCAACTTCCAGAACCTGTAAAGCTGAAAGCAGGAAAATCTGTCAGTCATGACATTAAAATGACCAGGAATATACTTATCTGAAAAAAGACAAATTAATATTTCAAATAATGCAACACAACCATCTTCAATAATTCTTTCATCAACCTTGCTTGCTCTGTCTCTTTACTAATACTTGTACAACTGCCAAATTATCTGAAAGCAAAAAAATACATTTTTGTTCCACAACTCAGCCTTCCAAACCACTACCAAGGCCCAGATTGACATCAGTTCTAGAAAGGTGATGTGCTTCAACCACTCCGTCATCCATCTCTCAACAAACCACCTACCTCAGAAATAGGCTCCCATTCCCAACCACTCCTACTGCATCTGTAAATAGGTCTTCTTGTGGTGAAGACACCTACCCCCTTGCCAGAAAGACACTCTCTTGAAGTGCTAGAAAAACCCTCATTCAATGATGTTTACATTTTGCTGCATACAGCAACTTAGCCAAGGATCTTGTAAAAGTCCAACTCAGCTCCACAGCTTGGCATGCAACATTCAGCAGCTCCAACACTTCCATGACCTGCCTAACTTTGACTATGTCTTTCGCAACTAGTACCTCCTTTTTACCTTTGCACCTTTTCCAGCTTATCACCAAGAAATCTAAACACCTCCATGCCCAAGTCAGATTCCAAACCCAAAAATGAAATGATCTTATCTGGACACTCTTGTTTTGTCCTTTGCCAACAGTACCACCAACTCTTTATACAATTGCTCAAACAACCTCATGTCTAGTCTCACTGCTTCCTCACCATCACTGACCAACAAAAAATAGTCCTAATAATTAATAGCCCCATGGACTCTTTCAACCTTAGCACAGTCTTCTGCACAGATCATTGGCATCACCTTGTCAATTACATTTTTCCTTCTATCTGCATATCCAAAATTGATCAATCCCATTCACTGATCATAAACAGTCTGAACACCAATTCTATATCCATTTTTGCCAGCCAAGGCTCTCTAAAGGACAACCTTTCCCTTACAGCCTTATTAATTTATTTTTATTTTATTGACATTTGTTAACCGGGTTGGTCCAGCTGGGCTTGTGGCCCATTTTCAGTGGAGACCTGAGGAAAAAAGCTCCAACCCCCCCCCCCCCCACACACACACTACAAACAGTTTACAGAAAATCAAACCTTTGAGTCAAAAATATGGTCAAAATCAGTCATACAACAATGTTAGAGAGACAAAGCAGAAATGCAAACACATGAAATATACATATCAATACTTTTACAGACTAAAAAATATATTTACATATTTACAAAAAGAGTTAAGTCCAACAGTATTGATTGTAAAGTTTAATAAGTATCCACAATAGTGGAGTACTTACCTATATGTGGAGGGACTGAAAAGGTATATAGTATGGTTGTGGGGAACTTATGTAGGGGCTTGACAAGGACATATTTTGGAGTTGAGAAGATGAGGTTTGGGTTTTTCTTTAAAGTGGGATGGGTGAATGATGGAACAAATGTCTCTTGGGAATTTGTTCCAGTCTTGGGCGATGAAGTGTTTATATAGGAGTTTGCCAGCTATTTTTTGGCTTGGTAGATTTGTAGTAGTTGCTGATTAGAGGTGCGGAGAGTCAATGGAGAAGTGTACACAGAGATGAAGGAAGAGAGAGCAGGGCAGGATAAAGGTTTGTAAAGAATGAAGTGTAACATTTGAAGTTGTGACAACAGTAGAAGATGGGGGAATTCTTATCAGTGGAGAGTATTTAGGGCAAGGCAGTGATGTATATTGTATGGAGAGTTTGTGATAAATCTAGCTATCTTGTGGTAAGTTTGGTGGAATTTGTTTAAAGTAGTAGTTTGGATGCTTGTGAGTACTGGGGCAGTATATAGAAAGGAGGGGAGGAGAAGAGTTTGTGCAAGGGAGAGTCTGGCATTTGTAGTTAGAAATGTTTTGTTGTGATACAGTAAACCAAGTTTCTGGTGAGTCTGTTTATACTTTGGAGGATGTGCAAGTTGAATTTTAGTTCATCATCTATGATGACCCCAAGGAGTTTAGTGTGAGCTTCAGGATGAATAACAGTGTTATTAGAGGAAGTAATAGTAAAGGTGGATTTGAGGTGATAGAGAGATTGGGGAAAAATAATAAGAGTTTGGTCTTCTTAGGGTTGAGAATGAGTAGATTCCTGGACAACCACTGTTCAGTGGATAGGAAGGCCTCTTGAGTAAGAGTGTGTAGATTGGAGATAGTGTCTGAGATGGAGATGAGAGTTGAGTCATCTGCATATTGGATGAGGGAGGATTGTTTACAAGAAGTATAAATATCACCGGTAAAGACATTAAATAGGAGGGGGCCCAGGATGGAACCTTGTGGTACGCCGGTTGGGACAGGTATGAATGGAGAAGTGGAAGAGAGCCATTTAACAGATTGCTGACTGCAGGATAAATAACTGGAGAACCAGGGAAGGGAGGAAGAAGATAGATTGAGATTTGCAAGGTTAGATAGCAGTAGGGGATGGAAGACTGTATCAAAGGCTTTGGAAACGTCAAGGAAGAGACATGATATGAGTTTGTTATTGTCTAGGGCCTCAGAAATAGTATGTGTAAAGCATAAGAGGGCAATAGTTGTGCTGTAGTTGGGACAGAAACCATGCTGAGTGGCAGTAAGAAGGTTATGCTGGAGGAGGTAGTTGAGTAGTTAACTGTGGGTGGATACATTTTTTGAGAATCTTATAGAGGGGAGATAGAATAGCTATAGGTCAGTAGTTGGTTGGGTCTGTAGAGTTTCCACTTTTATGCAGGGGAATAGTGAAAAAGGATTTCCATAGGGTAGGGATAGTGGATTCCTGAATAAATCTATTGATTAGTATAGATACTGGATAGGCAATGGATTCAGCAGTAAGTTTGAGGAAAATAGGAGGTAGATTGTCAGTTAATGGAGAGCATAGTTTGAGTTTGTAAAAAAGTGATCTGCTGTAAGGAGTAGGAACAAGATGTAAAGAGAATAGTTGTTTGTTCGAAGGACTGAGAGGGGTAGTCAGAGAAGTTGTATTACACTTGGAAGGTATGAGTATTTGAATGGTTTCAATAAAGTGTTTATTGAGAAGAGTAGCAGTTTTCAGAGAAGATGTATTTGGGTAGGGGCAGGGAGTCGAGGGGCAGCCTGGAGAGAGAATTTTGTTAATAGTATACCAGAACTTGTGAGGGTTGGATTTGTTATTGAACTGGGTAGGGTTATAAAAGGACTTTTTGTCATTACTGGTTTGTTTTTTTGTAAGATTTCTGAGGTGTGTATAATTTTGTAACAGAGGTAATTCCTTTGTTTGATCCAGGCTTGGTGTGTATAATTATGTAGCAGAGGTAATTCCTTTGTTTGATCCAGGCTTGGTGTGTATAATTTTGTAACAGAGGTAATTCCTTTGTTTGATCTAGGCTTTCCAAGCTCTGTCTCTTTTTAGCATACGGGCCTTATTTTCTTTTGAGAGCCAGGGAGCATAATTGGGTTTTATTCTAACCTTCCTAGAGGGAGCAAGGGAGTTCATGGTATTCAGGAAGATGCTATTGAACCTAGCAACTGTGTCACTGAGAGGGATTTGTTTAAGGATGGGCCAGTCAGTGGTGGATAGAATAGAGTTGAATCGGACTACATTAAAATTAGAGAGTTTTTGGCAATCTCTATAAAAGTGGGATTTGGGGGGATTGGATGGTGTATCTAAGGACTGATGTGGAGAAGTGGTTGCTAAGCTGGCCTGGTAGGGTAGTGGAGTTGTGGTAGTGGTGAGGTTAGTTGGTGAGTATCCAGTCAATTATGGAGCCGGAAGATGAGTTTTTATGGAAGCGGGTGGGCGAAGAGATAACTTGATGGAAACCATGCAGATTGATGCTGAGCTGTGGAGAGTCACTTTTAAGTTTAGACCAATCTAGGTTAACATCGCCTAAGATGAGGGTTTCATAGGGAATATTGTGGGAAAACCAGGATAAGATATTCTCTAAAGTGGATGTATTGTTTCCAGGAGGGATATAGATGGTGGCAACAGCTAATTTGTTGTGAGGATTAAGGCAGCAATTAAGGATGATGTATTCAGCTGGGTGAAAGTCAGGGATGGGTGTGGGGAAAGGTGAGAGGTTGAGGCTACTGGAGTGGATGATGGCTACAGAGTGATAGATATTATAGCCTGGTGGGAAAATTTCATTTTTTTGTGATATGTGGCTTAAGCCAGGATTCAGATAAGGAAAGGATGTGAGGGTTAGTATGCATTATCCAGGCATAGAAATTGTTAATTTTGTTGGTTAGGCTTTGAAAATTTAGAGAGTATATTGCCAGGTGCTTGGATATGGATGAGTTTAGTGTAGGAAGCTGGGTATGATGAGAGGTGTTTGGGTAAGGAAGGGAGGTAGAAGATAAGGGGGGGTGTTTGATTGAGGGGAGAGGGGGAGGGGCCAGGGTTGGGGTGGACATCCCCAGATATGAGTAAGTTATTAGTGGGAAGAGGGAGTACAGTAGTCCATAGATGTAGTTTGTGTAACTTGGGTTTAGATTTGTCAGTAGGAGGGTGGATTTGCAAAATAGATAGTTTATGAAGAGAAGAGGTAGAGGGGTTGAAAACAGCTGGGGAGATATGAAAGTAGGAAGGTGTAGAATGAGTGTCAAAGGTATAGGAGGTAGGAGAGCATAAACGAGAATAAGGAAGGTGTGAGTGATAAGAGGTTAGAGCAGAGAGAAGTAGTAGGAGTAAGGTGGTAATGATAAGGTGTTTCATTTTTGATGGAGGATGTAGGGGCTATAGACAGGGTGTAATAGTAGAGGAAGAAAGTGATGTATTTGGTGTCTGACAGTAAGTAGTTTGTCAGTGGATGTTGGGAAAAGAAGGGAAGGGAGTGGATGGTATAAAGGAAATTGTAATGGGGGTAGGGAAGCAGAGTGAGCCCAAGTGGAGAGAGCAGGGCCAGGTCAGCAGTGTGAAACAGCATTGAAAATAACAATCAGAAAGGAAGCAACTGTGAAAATCAGAGCTGAAGAGGTAAGAAGAGAGCAAGCCAGAGATGGAAATGTTGCAGATATAAATTTAAAAACAGGAGACAAAGGGTACAGAAGACATACTAGGAGTTAAATAACACTTTAGAATGTGGGCTGGCAACATTAAACCTACATATACTGGAACTACTGAGAGTTAAAAATAACATTAAACTAAAATCTAGTGGTACTATTGTTAGTTAAAACAGCAAGGAATATGGTAAACTTCTAGCATTCTTCCTGGTGGCCAAAGTAAGCTACTACAGCCAGAAAAACTAACCAGCATGTGTGCTCACCTGCTGTTTAGTACTACTTTAATTGATAAGGTGCAGTTCACTTTTTAAATAGCAGATAGTCTGAAAACACATTCAATGTGTGGATAAATTACAGTAGAAGGAACACCTACAGTTAGAAAGCTGTGGTTTTTAGTTTGTTTTTGGAGCTGCTTCAGGCAGGTAACTTAAGCAGATTTATAACACTTTCTTTAGTTATGTTAGGAACCTGGGTGGGAATTCCCAGATATGCTCAGAATTAGTCCAAAATGACAAAAAATACACTGATCCCACAGACATTGCCAACATCCTAGCTGACAGGTTCAGCGCAAACTTCTCCCCCCCTCCCCACCAAAAGGGCAAATATCTATCCCAGCAGAGTGCTGCCCCCCTGACATCTCAGATGCTCAGGTGGGTGCCGCCCTCTCCAAAGCAAAAAACACAGCATCAATGGGACCAGACGGTGTCCCAGGCTGCATCCTACATGAACTCCAAGAAGAGCTAAACCCAAACATAAAACTACTGTTCAATCTCAGCCTTACTACAGGATATGTACCCAAAGAGTGGCGTACAGCAACAGTGGTCCCTCTCTACAAAGGTGGTGCCTCAACGGACCCTGGAAACTATCGCCCCATAAGCCTGACTGGCTTGGTCTGCAAAGCTATGGAAAGGATCATCATAGACCTCATAAATAAAGATATTGGGGACCTACAGACACTGGATCCTACCCAGTTTGGTTTTGTTAAGGGCAGATCCTGCCTCTTAAACCTGGTTGACTTCTTTGAAACAGTCACCAAGGCCATTGACGAAGGGAAGGTGGTCCACACAGCCTATCTGGACCTTGCAAAAGCCTTCGATACAATACCCCACTCGGGCATTATAGATAAGCTCACCAGCTTAAATATAAACCCTTATGTCACTAGATGGGTTGCAAACTGGCTCAAGGACAGAACCCACATGGTTAGAATTGCTAGAGCCATGTCAGACTCCAAACCAGTTACAAGTGGCATCCCACAAGGCTCAGTCCTGGGACCTCTCTTGTTTGGTATATATTTCTCGGAGGTACAGGCCAACACGGAAGGACTGTGGCTGACCAAGTTCGCAGATGACTGCAAACTGGGCGCCATAATCGACTCTCCAGCTGACACAAGCGTCCTCCAAAAGGGCCTCATAGAAACAGTCAACTGGTGCCAGAGCCATGGCCTCAAGCTAAACGCCAAAAAGTGTATAGTCATCCCCTTTGGCAAAAACAAAGTGCCCACAAATTACCACATAGGTGGTAATCCATTAAGTACAGAAGAAGTAATTAGGGACCTGGGGACCCAAGTTGATAGCAATCTCTCATTTGACAACCACGTGGCCAAAGTGGTTAGAAAAACATTTTATATAGCCCACCTAATCATGAAGGGATTCACATCTAGATTAGGGGAGGTCATCGTGCCTCTTTACTCATCCCTCATCAGGCCCATAATCGAGCACAATGCCCCTTTTGGGATGTACCTTACCAAACACCTGCAGCAACTGGAAAGACCCCAAAAGTACCTCACCAAGAGGATCAAAGGGCTCAAACAGATGCCATATGCTGCCCGGTTAAAGAAACTCCAGCTCTACTCAGTGGCATACAGCCTGCTCAGAGGTGACCTGTGCCTGACGTATAAGGCCATGTCCAACCCGGAATTAAGGGACATGCTGCACCTCAAAAAATCCAAATCCCATCGAGCTACACGCTCAAGAGACTTGAACCTCAGCACTGAAATAAATAGGACATGCTGGAGGGACAGATTCATAACCCAGAGGCTCCCTTCACTCTGGAATAAAATCCCAGTCCAGGTTAGGCAGAGTCCCTCATTGACTCTCTTCAAGAGGAATCTTGATGAGTGGATGGGAGATCATAGGTTTATCCCGGGTATCACTTCTGTGTCACTGTTAGACAGAGGCACAGTATACTAACCTTGAAAAAGGGCATGGAAAAATTAATTTAAAATGGGTGGCAAAAGCCAAACACACTCTGGCTAGGCTTATAAATGCCCTAGGGCAGATAGCCTAGTATGAACCTATGAACCTATGAACCTATGAACAAGGTATTTTACTGGGCGAGTCTGTTGGGCATGTGATGACCACATAGAGTTTAACCTGTTGGGAGAAGCTGCAAGATATAAGGGGGAACATACACAAAAGGTTATACCAAGAAAGTAAGAAAAGACATATGAGAGACCAGACCTGGAAAAAACCCTAGAGAATTAGAAGGATAAGTGAGGTATAATACAGACAAAAATTAACCAGTGTAGCAATAACAGTATTCCCAGTTGACTAAGCCCTGCAAGCAGAGCAAATCTACTTTTTAAACAACTAATGTAGCACTAAAAGTAAATGCAGTAGTTTGTACAAAAAACACATATTAGCAACACAGTTAACTAAGCCCTGTAAGCAGAGCAGAAAACAATTCTTAAAAACTATAATGAAGCACTAGGGTTGCCACCTTTTCAAATGGCCAAAGTGGGACATTTTCAAGACACACATCAGATTTTACAGGCCAACACATACCCACGGTCAGTACAAAGGATAGAACTTAACTTTTTTGCCTAAATAAAAGCTTATTCTTGTAGCATTTTAGTTGCTTATTCAATGTTTTGTAACATTTAGGTATTTTAGATACAGAATAACTGTTTTATGCAACTATTACATAAAATATGGGACATAATTATGTCCTACAATCTCAGGACATTTGCCATTTTTAATATTTTCTGTCAGGACACAACTGCCCAAAGAGGGACTGTCCCTCCAAAAGTGGGACAGGTGGTAACCCTATGAAGCACTAGGAGTAAATGCAGTAGTTTGTATAGGAAAAAACAAGATGTAGCAAACAGTTAACTCTGCATTGACACTGCGTAGTAGCAGTGTAAAGCAATTAATAAAACAGTATGTCTTGCACAGTACCTTCTAAAGCCAGAGAGCACACAGGCGGGGGGGGGGGGGGGAGTAGAAGCTTCCATGTGGACTGCACAGAAGCTAGAAAGGATTTTAAAGATTGCCCCACAGGAAGGAAGGGAAAGTTAAAGACTCTGGGGGAGGGGTTGGAAAGAAAAGAAAGTGAAAGAAACTGCGGGAGGGGTTGGAGACAGAGTGGAGATGGATGTCACAGTGGCCAGCTGGTTGGAACCGGTACTGACAGGGTCAGGTCAGCAGTGTGAAACAGCACTGAAAATAACAATCAGAAAGGAAGCAACTGTGAAAATCAGAGCTGAAGAGGTAAGAAGAAAAACCAAAGTGCATCCTGAGATCAGCTCTATCAGTATGTATGTTAAATGAATCACTGTCTTGGAATGACAAGTAATGTATGAGTCGAAATTCCCTGGAGATTTCTTAAGGACTAAACCAAGTTGGGAGATTTGAAACTCCTCAGATGCAGCAATGTCAGATGGGCCAAATAACCTACCTGATGCCAACTCTTTGTCTATCAATACAGATTTCAAAATTTTACACATTTTACTATAATCACAAACTTTAGCTTTAACTGTAAAATGTACCAAAATTTATTTTGTCCTGTGCAAACCCTTTATTTGGTAATGTAAAAGGAGCTGCTCCAACCTGTTGGCATCAGTACTTGAATGACAGAGTTGCTTGGCTTATTGCTGCATAAAAAGGCTGTCCTGCCCTACTACCCCTGAAAACCACATTCACACAGCCACCTGACTCACTAGTAGTCCCTGTTCAAGCACTGTCACTCCTCAACACCCCCACCGAATCCTTCCTCCAGCACTTAACTGCTGGATGCTGAACCCCACATTGACTGCATAAATGCAAGAATCTACAGGTGGGCAAGGTTCACTTCCTAGCATTAAACACCCTGCTGGACATAACCTTACTCTCCAGTTCCATCCACAACCTCCCTTCCTGAACCTCCATGCCTGTCAAACATAGTTCACATCCAAGGATTTGGATGCCAGTTCTCCCAACACAATGCCTTATTCACTTCCTTAAGCTTATGAAAATGTGGATCATACCTAAGCCAGATGTTTATACCTTAATACCTCTGAGTCCCTCTAATCATTACAACAATGAAAGAAAAGACAGGGCTTGCCACAGCCTTTTCTACACATTAACTGCTATGAAGTAAGCAAAGCCTAATATCCAATTATTCCATGTCCTCAGCCTATTCCTACTGCTAAGGCTGTTGTAAGGTTATTAACCTCCAGAGCCCCCATTTCAGACACTCTCTGTACACCATCTGCATCCATGAAAACAATAACTTCACCAAAATCCCTTCTACAGATCCTCTTTCACCACCTGGGGAATATTCGTTGTAATGAAAACAGACTTACCACCAACCCTTAATGTTGAGAATGCTTCTTGACATGAATTTTACTTATCTATGCCATGTGCCCCAGTGTCTATTCTACCCCTGCCCTAGGAAATAAGGGAAATTATCTATCCCCCATCAGAGCCACATCTGCTCAAATGTCCAATCCCCCTGCATTGCTGGCTCTGTCTGACTGCCCCCTTGTAACACATTCTGTAATCCACTGAAATCAACATCCAGCACAATAGCAGGCCCTTCTGCATGGCTCACACAAACATCAACATCATTACCAGCTACTGGCTGCTGCTCTACCATTGGTGTCATGACCGCTCACCCCTGAGATCTACTTGTCCACTTTGCTCTAGCTCTTGAGGCCTCCATTACTAGCTGGATGAATTGTCCCCTCCTTTTCCATCAGCCTCTTGTTGGTTCATTTTGGATAGAATCTTCTGAAGTTTGCCCCTGGGTGTGTATTCTCTGAAACAATTCTTCCACCTGCGATATCAACTCCTAAAATTTCTGTGTTGGATCCTCCACCTCCTACATCCTAAAAGAAAAGAAAAGAAAGCATACTAACATAGTTAAACCCCTTTCGCATTCCCCCAATTCATTCTAGAATTAACCTTACTCTAACCAGTTCCCATATACTGCCTTTATCCCCCCTGCCCCCCTGTAACCATATGTCTTAAACTTTCCCTACTGAAACTTTCCTAAGTTGCTTATGCTCAAAATGTTAGTCATACAGCCCAAACCTTAGGGATTGGCATAAAGGTTAAGGTGTTTACCATGGCACAGGGTTTGATTCTAACCTTGGGTAAAATGGTTAGGTTTAAAAAGGCTCACTTGGGGATGTTAGCATAGTAATCACCTATGAACCATGTCCCCAAGCATTGTAGGTTTTAGCACTGAGCAACAAGAATGTTTAATACACTGATAAACCCTCTTTCAGATCTTGACCCAAGACATCATGCTATCCAATTGGCCCTCAGGACCATCCATGATGACAAATTCATACCCAGACACTATACCTTTAACTAGCTGACAGCATACACCCATGAGCTCCATCTTCCCCATTACCAACTTCCATTTATCCCCAGACATCCCTCTCAGCAGTGTGACTTTCTCCAGAATGTCCTGATTTTGTCTCATATATTTGATCCATCCTCAGAATCTTTGTGGTTTTCTGGCAAACCCTGAAGAATGAAATCACCAGATCATTACATACATTTGGATTTATGCAACAAATGCATCCTTCAGAAAGTATGCTGACCCATGGCCTGCAATATTAGACACTCTCTAAGTTGAGCAACTATTTAAAACCTGCCCTCCTCCATTTTATGAGGCCTAGCATTTCCCTTCTTATTTCGGCTTTAAGAACTCTCTTGCATTAAAGGTTTAAGAGATATGATCCAGGTCACAACCTCCACTATGGTTTTGACACAACTGTGCCAACCCTTTCCTCCACGATCAAACAGCTTATCATTTAAATCCCTTAGCACCTTTCTGTCTCCCTGATATTTTTCTCCTCTGATTGTGGGCAGCAGTCAAGACTGCCAGCAACATCCAGACTTTTAATAACAAAATGCCCACAGGTATCACAAGCATACTGCTAACGTTCTCCTTGTCCTCTTTTTATTTTGCATTTATTTATTTATTTATTTTTTTTTTTTAATTTTTAAACACTAACCTGTATGTCTGTACATGCTGCAATTTGATGCTGCACACATGCACACCACAAAGCTGTTGTTAAACAGCCCAACTCCAATCCTGCATTCCCAATGCAATTTAGTTACACATAGCAGTTAACTTAGTTAATTAACAACAGCTCCACCAAAAGACAACTTCTACACCTCTTTAATGCCACACTAGCCATGTGATAAAATCTCACCTCTACCCTAAATGCCCCTTGTACCTTACATGCCACCAATGAACAGTCACCAACCTATCTTAAAATTAATAAACTGGGTGGAAGAAACAAACAATCCAAAACAGAACAGGAGCCCATCAGTAGCCAGCAGAAAAAGATGTTAATCCCAAAAAAATTTTGGGATTAACATCTTTTTCTGCTGGCTACTGTTGGGCTCCTGTTCTATCTTAACATTAAATGATAGAGCTACTGAAGGCAGTTACTAACCTTTCTTAGATTAACCCATAGGACTACCAAAGGGATTGATTCGGCCCACAAACTGCTGCTTGACTCTGACAAAATTAAAAACAGCCTCCAGCAAAATAACAAACAAACTGCTAGCACATTGTTAAAAACCAATGCTAATCCTATGTGCTTCCTCTTATCCCACAAACACCTAGTCTCCAATAAAGAAAAACACACACACACACACACACACACACACACACACACACACACACACACACACACACACACACACACACACACTTATTTGACTCCAGCAAGAACAAAATCTAACTGGGACTATTTAAAACCAAACACTTACAAGTCAATAGCTCAGACACTATGAGAAAAAACAGCCTTCCAGTGCAAAGAGACTCTCCCCTAACCTGGTATTATCAAGCCTCTCACCCCAATTCCTCCTTTCCTGCCCTCATGGCCAGTAATTCTTCTCTCCCCCTTTCTCCAACCCATCACTTTCTAAAGTTGCATAGACTCCCACCCCCTTCTCACTAAATCCATCTCCGTGACAAATAAGTCTGCACTGCAAACTTCATTTTCAGCATTTCATTGCAAGCCATCCAGTTTGATTAATATCAGTTTTATGATATTTTTTTATTGCCGGCACAAAAAGATTTATTTATCTGCACAGTGGTGAGCTTTGCTTGCTATGTAGTATATGAAATTCCTTTGCTGTGATTGTCACTACAAACCATCTTTTTGATTGAAGCAACATATTGCTCTTTGCATGCATTTAAGCCAACAGAACAAAGGATATAAAATAAATGTATCATACTGATCCCATCATAACATTCCTCCATGTTTATTATCCAAATGCCATCTTCATACCTTAGCCAGAGCAGTAGCCAGGTGCTCTTGCCACACCAACACTGATAGTACAGTTCATGTACATTCACTACCCAGTACTTTTACTATTGATATAACTGTTGTTAGAGGAAACATTTGTATGAGCTGGCTAAGAAGTAGGATACACTAGGCTAAACAATAGCTTTGGGATGCTATTACACAAGAGATGGGAACCCACAGCATCATTTACATTTCAAGCAAACAGTGATGTGACTAAATGTCCCTCCAGGGATTACTATAAGTTCTTAGGTAGTTACCAAATATCCAATTCAGGAGACCACAAAACAATGTAACCTAATTTTCCCAATTATCCCAGAGCTCCATATAGTTAAGTGACTTACTCAGAGTCAAACAGTAAGCAAAGTGTGGTTAAGGGAATCAAAGCTTGTATCACAGGATTCAGCTTGTTTACACCTACTTTCCTTAATATTTGGTATTAACTGCTGCTGGACTGATTTTATTGTCCATTTTCATTACTGCTTGGTTGGGGACACAAAGTAAGGTTTCGAAAGTCAACAGGGAAGATATGTTATTTGTCATATTTTAGTTTATTGCATTACAAAAACACTGCTATCTAATGCATTATTGCAAATACTTGACAATAAATATACTAGAGGAAAGCACAACCGTAAAGTACACATTAATAAGCATATAAACAGAGTTTTCTCGGTTTGCAGATATACCACATTAATCGGCAATGTGTTTGTAATAGGAAATCCTTATATTCTTTACATCAACAAATGTGTGTATCTAATACATGAGTCCATTTCTAAGAAACTGCTTTAAATATTTTGTGTTTAGTCAAATCACTTAAAAATCGCATATTCCATTGTTATTTACCTGGAACTATGTAAAATGTAGTAAATTGCATTGAAGTTATTTCTTTAAATGGTGCTATATCTCCCACTCCGATACAAAGGCAAGTATAAGTTACTGTCCTGACACAACATTTACTATAAACCCATGTTTATACTCAGATGTCTTCTACAGCAGTGTTTGAGGGATTTTATAAGATATCTTAATATGATTATTTCCATTCTTATAAAATAGCACAGAGAAGAGAACGCAAAATCTTTGATTGCTTGTTGGCATGTTCAATAGACAATAACAATGTAACTTAAACATGTACTATTATGTAAATGAACTTAAAATCTCTTGGTCTCATTAAATTAAACAGTCTGCCATGCAGCTATATTTTGAAAAGTCTTGGCAATAAATCTCGCTTGAAGTGCTTACATTCATATAGGAAACAAAGGGATAAATTAATGTAGACTCTGTTTCATTTAGCAGCAAAATAGTATGACAGCTCACCATTTAATCAGCGGTTAATATACGGCTGTGTAAATTAAATTGAAAGGTGACTGATGCTTGCAGTATGCACTGTATCAGAACACACATTTCTTGGAACAATTCATGTGAGCAACAGACCTATTAGTAGTGCTGTACTGTCAGACTCAGTTCTTAAATATTTCCCCCAAGTCATTGTCGTATTGTCCCTATTGACTAATCTGTTTCAATTTGCTTTATATGCTAAATATTTAAATATGGACCTGCTATGAGTTCAGAAACCAGTTTATATTCTTTTAAGTCAGTATTTGCATTCTGTGCACAGAAAAAAAATGTTTTCCTTTATGCTTAGTGAAGCAAAACAGATTTGAATTTTATTAGATTTTGCTTATATCTGTCTTGACATTTTCTACAACTACAAATCCCCAACCTACTACAGATGATGCCAAAATAAGGTTAAGGCAGTAGAGATTCATTGGCCTATACTACTTTCTTGAAGCCCTGTAAGCTGATATTTATTTGTTGATTTCATGTTTCTCTGGGGATTTATATATTCATCTATGCTCTATCTATGTTCCAAGCCTGCAAATAATATAGCAGCACTATTAGATTATAGAACAATATTAAGATTGTGAAAATCTGTGTTAGTATATTTTCTGTGCATGTGCCTACATATTGCTTATATTTACTTTGATCGATTTGAATTGCTGAAGTGAATCCACAGTCCCATTTTTCTGTTACAGTGGATATAAAAAGTGTACACATCCCTGTTAAAATGACAGGTTTTTATAAAATGAGACCACAATAAATCATTTCACAACTTTCTCCACCTTTAATATGACCTATAACCTGTACAATTCAGTTGAAAAACAAATCTGTTAGGGGTAAAATATAACAATAAAATATGTACAATAAGCTGGTTATATAAATGTGCACACCCTTACACTAATTCTTTGTTGGAGCACCTTTTGATATAATTACAGCATTCAGTCTTCTTCAGTAGGAGTCTATCAGCATAGCACATCTTGACTTGGCAATATTTGCCCACTCTTCCTTGCAAAAGCTCTCCAAATCTGTCAGATTGCAAAGGCATCTCTTGTGCACAGCCCTCTTCAGGTCACCCTACAGATTTTCTATTGGATTTAGGTCTGCGCTGTGGCTGGGCCATTCCAAAACTTTGTCTAATGGCGAAGCCATTCTTTCATTGATTTGGATGTATGCTGCAGGTCATTGTCGTATTGAAAGGTAAAATCCTCTTCATCTTCAGCCTTCTAGCAGACACCTGAAGGTTTTTGTGCCAAAGGTGATTGGTATTTGGGACTGTTCATAATTCCCTCCACCTTGACTAAAGCCCCAGTTCCAGCTTATGAAAATCAACCACAAAGCATGACACTGCCACCACCGTGCTTCACCATGGCGATGGTGTTCTTTTGGTGATGCGAAGTGTGGCTTTTGTGCCAAATGTACCTTTTGGAATTGTGGCCAGAAAATTCAACCTTCATCACATTAGACCATAACACATTTTCCCACATGCTTTTGGGACACTTATGTATTGTTTTGCAGATTTTAGCCAGGCCTGGATGTTTTTCCGTGTGGGAAAAAGCTTCCATCTTCCAACCTTACCCCATAGCCCCCAGACATATGGAGAATACGGGAGATTGTCACATGTAGTACACAACCAGTACTTGCCAGACATTCCTGCAACTTCTTCAGTGTTGCTGTAGGTCTCCTGGCAGCCTCCATGACCAGTTTTTGTCTTCTCTTTCCATCAATTTTGGGGGGACGTACAGTTCTTTGCAATATCGCTGTTATCCCATATTTTCTCCACTTTTTGATAACTGCCTTCCCTGTGTTCCATGGTATATCCAATGCTGTTGACATGTTTTTGTACCCTTCTCCTGACTGATACCTTTCAACAATGAGATCCCTTTGATGCTTTGTAAGCCCTCTCCAAACCATAGCTTTTACTGTAGTAGGCAACTGAGTAAATTTCAGGAAAATCCTACTAGGACAGCTGAACATTATTTGGGGTTAATCAGAGTCTCTTTCATTGATGGCAGGTATGTACCCAAGAAGACTGAATGTTGTAATTAAGTCAAACGGTGCTTCAACAAAGTATTAGTTTAAAGGTGTGCACACTTATGCAACCAGCTTATTGTACATTTTATATTTTCTATATTTTCTCCTAACAGATTTGTTTGTTTTTCAATTGAATTGTACAGGTTAAAGGTCACATTAAAGGTTAAAATAGTTTCAAAATGATTTATTGTGGTCTCATTTTTTATATCACAAAAACTTGGCATTTTAACAGGGGTGTGTGCACTTTTTATATCCACTGAATATGACTGAAAAAGTGCTAGCTAATATATTTGCCAAGCAGCAGGAATTTGAAATGGCCAGCCTTGATTTAGTGACCTTGTAATCTGGCCTTATTCCATTGTTATATTACGCTGCTATGGCAATGTTTCATTTCTTCATTTCCTAAAACATGTTCTTGTTTTGGTTCATAATATGAAACCAGCACTGGTTATCCATGCAGCTCTTTGATTATGATAAATGCATGTTTTTCGGCCACAATGAGTAAACTTTACATTGAGAACATGTTACTTATTCGCAATTAAATGAAGTAGCATCCTTTAGCAAAATTCTTTCCCAGCAGTTCCTTTTCTCAGTTCTGCTGAATTTCTGAAAGTCATGAATGTGTGACTGAAAATAATGCATACTGCATATGATTGATCACCTTGTACTTAAATTCTCAGCAGCTGTTGAAAGCAATTTTATTTAGTTCTCAAGAATGCTGTTTCATCTTACATATTGTGTAAGAGCTGTCACTTTCTGAGACTCTCTCCAAGTGGTGATACTGGCCCTTATGGCACACTGGTGTAAGTACATGGAAAAACTATTTCTCATCTTCTTTCAGGAATACTCCTTAAACTTACCAGTGTTATCTTATTAGTATTTCAGTTTGAAGTAATCAAAGACAGTAACATAAATAGCTTAACCTAATAAAAAAAAAGTTGATATAGTTCATTACTGCAAATCATTAAGGGATAAATATATGTTTAATGAATTTTGAGCACCATAATAAACTGACCACAGTTTCACTGATACATGATTAAAACAAGAAATATCAACGGATATGTCTTGTTGTTAATTTTTCTTAGTAATTGCTAAATTGAATCTCATGCCAGTGGAAGGGAGGCAATAAGCTTTCTTGGTATATATTGTATGTACGTTTCATGGGTGCTCACAGCAAAGGAAGCTGCAAACTATAACACAGTCCTAATCATAACACTGAGGTAATATTGATCAAGAACCATAGGTGCCACATAACTAGTTGTTAATTAAAAGGGCTTCTGCATTTAGCATGGAGCACATAAAGTCATTATGTGGATGTCGGATTGGTTCAGCATAATGGAGTTTTCCAGGGGGCTGATTTTGATAAACAAAAAAAAAAGTTTTTTAATAGTGGTGGTCAAAATGATTAAAGTAATGTTCACATCCATAATGTCTTTGTGAGGCCAGCTGCAGAAATGATCATCTTTTCGATGGAAAAATAATATAGAATATAATCCAGGAAACAATCTATAGGCAAGGCACATGACATTTCAATGCTTTATATTGTAAATACATGAAAAAAAAAATATTAACTGAAGCCTTACAGTTTCCTGTAATGTAAACCATATTTTATATCAGTCTCTAAATAGGTCTGTTTTTTGGGTGATTATTTTAAACTTTAACAAAAGTTAATATAGATAATTAAGGTTAAGAGCTGTTAACTAGATACTTCCCATAGCCCATGGTTTAGTTTTCTTAGCCTCTGCTTTCCTGCCTTTGTGAATCTGAGCATGTCACATAACCAGATCATGATCTGTGTAACTTTACAATTGGAAGAGGCTCCTCAATGGCCTCCCTGAGCCAATGGCTAGTAACTACCTAAGGACATATATAACATTACATTAAGCGAGTAAAGAAGGGAAAAAATGACACTTTACTTGGTTTTATAAATTTATAGTCTCAGTCCCCTTCCGTAAGGGAAACAGGGCAAGTTTGGTTGTGCCACTGGTGTACTGTGGGTCTCCTGGCACTGATCCATCTCTCAAATGGTGTGCTAGAACACTTCCCCCAGTACATGTCAAATTCAAATGGAAAAATGAGCTAAACACCTATCTCTCACAAAAGGCTTAATTCTTAACTTTTTCAATAGTATCATTAGTTTAGAAAAAGTATGTTCAGGCAAAATGCCAATAAAAATGCAGACTTCGATATAAATGTATAAACCTTGGTATCTACCCAGTTATCAAGATGTTTTTAAATAGATATACCTTACTGAAGACACATAAACTTTCAAACAAAAAGAACAGTTTATGGATTAATTTCAGCTGATTATTGAAAAAAAGAATGAACTGAACAGAGTTTAATATTTAATTACAGGCCAAACATCAGGTCATTGCTACTTTTATGAAAGACTTTCTGCCTAAGGACCAAGGGCCAATAATCCACTTGCTTTTGTAAGACCTCAGAGTTTGCACTGTGATTGGAATCTTTTGCACTTTGATTGCAGTCCTGCTTAGCAGAGCATAGCTATGGTGGGGTGAAGGGAGTAGCTTCACTGAGTAAAAAGTGTGAGGGAGCACAATATTCAGATACAAATCATTATTCAGGGCATAATGACAAAATGCAGGTGATGCATTTGCAGTGGGAACTGAAAGAACTGAATGCTATAGTGCTCTGTGTGTAGCATAAGTGGTAGTTTACTATAGTTTTAAAGTAAAAAAAAAAATCAAATGCTGCAGTGCTCTGTATCTGGCACAAACTGTAGCAGCAGCTTTGAAGTGGGAGCCACACCGGTGCTCAGCCATTCCTGTTTCAAAGGTAAAAATGGAAAGAAAAGAGAAATGCTAGATTACAATCCTTACAAATAACCAACTTCAGCACAGGCTGGCAGACTATGCAAGAAGGAATGAGGAGAAATTGTAAGGGACTGAGCAGTCTGTGATGGAGAATTCAGATGCCATGTAGGAGTTGTAATACGAAACAAGTTGCCACTCCAGTTACTGATAAGTGTGTTAAAACTGAACTTTTAGTCTGTCACCAGATTGACTTGGAAGACTGGACCTGCAGCGCAAATCTACAACTCTCAGAGGTTCTCCAAAAGGAAGAAGGCAGGGATGTGAATTTTGTGAGTGTTGCTTGGATGGGAAGGGTTACAACCTCAAGACTTTGTCTTGGAATGGATGCACTGAGTGTTCTTGGCTTTTCTGCTGGCTGGAAGCAACCATTGCAAATTGTGATACCATTTCTGATATTCTATTTGAGAGTGAAAGAAGGAGCTCTCTTTAATGAAGCATAGCATAATGACTTTGATGTGCATTTGATGTATGAGTGCTTCAATTTACTGTTATCAATATATATATATATATATATATATATATATATATATATATATATATATATACACACATATATATATATATATATATATATATATATATATATATATATACACACACACACACACACACACACACACACACACACACACACACACACACACACACACACACACACACACCTTGAAACTGTATCCATCGATCAGCCTTAATGTCGAACCAATATCTTGAAAATTGCAACAGTGAACAAGCAGGGAACTTAAAATTCAATACATCAACTCCCGTAGTTTGATATAGCAGGAGCTGATGTCAAGCCACACAAGCGATGCACCATAATGTACCGTGACACTCTAGAGTCAATAGTACATCACTTTTACTATTTTGCTGGCTGCACCCCCCCCCACACCCCCTGCAAATTATATATACCAACTCTGAGATCACACTACAGTGAGGAAATTGGTTAATTCTCTGTTACACACTGAACCATGATCTCCACTAAAAATTCCAAACGCAAATACTCAAATTACACTACCCATGTGATGTTGTTTAGTCAATGTATTTGGATTCGCAAAACTGCCTCTTGGAAAACTGGAAGTCGACTTTGTCACTCTCGATCGACTGCAGTTCAGAAATCTAATTGTAAACCTATATATACATATTTATATATAGCGAGAGAGCGAGAGAGAGACAGATATAGATATAGTAAAACAAGAAAGTAGATGGGACAATTCATTCCAGGTATGCATCAAAAGAAGCTAAAATTTCAACTAACATACCTTGTGCTCTTCAAAAAGAGTTTCTTTTCTACAGGAGACAAAGGCTTTCTGGAGCTTGCAGATGCATAAAATAAGGTACATAACAAGCATGGCAGTTTTTGGAAAAGCAGGTGCAGGAAAAGAAATCAAGGTCTCATTTTTCCAATACTGTTCCCACTGTTCAAAGAGAGATGGTGAAGAGCTAGAGGAGGGCCAAGCGAAAATCAAAGGAAAGTTAAAGAACGGTGTTGTGTCTTCCGAGATGAACTTGATGATGGTGATGTTTGGACAGTAGTTAGATAGGTCTGCAACACCAATGGAGTAATACATGCCTATTTTTTGTTAAGTAATTAAAAGAAGCGATAATCCAATTTTTGTCAGAAAACCCATACAATAAAATACTGGCAGAAAATGGAACAAGGTACTGAGTTGTACTAAAAACTTCAATACTTTTAGTGCTTTTTCCCACAAGACATTTCATTAGAACAAGCCCACTTTTTGAATGTCATCAGTATTTAAACCATTATTCTCTAGTCATGTGACAACTATATGCAGCCACATCACAAAATCCTCATATGCAACAATGCATCACAATCAGTTAATTGAAAGTTCAGTTTTTAATTAAAATGCTATAAGCAATTCTTCTGCTTTATGGTCTGGAGGTACGTCATCTAATTCTTATTGCCATTTCACTTCAAGTTTCTCTAAATGAGTATTAATGTTCCCATTTCTTGTATCCAGAATAATTGTCCAAAGCATGAAATACGAATTTCCTTAGTTCGTCACTTTTTTAGTGAATATCTACACAACACATACTCTGTCTATTATAGCTAATGTAGGTTCATCAATCCAACTTCTAATTCTGTTTCCAAAAAAAAAAAATGTTTTAGATTTATCACACTTTGTTGAATTAGTTATTCTATAGAAAATACAGGTAAAATGTTCTTTTCACTTTATTTTCTGTGATCCAGTACTGTGACATGGGGGCCTTCATACATAAATAATAAATAAAATATTTTATATATACACACACACACACACACACACACACACACACACACACACACACACACACACACGCACACACATTATTTACAGAGGCCATGGGATCCTTTTTTGACAAATGCCGGTTTATGAAAATTAGTACAAAATTAACTCTCATGGACAAAATGTTTACCTACAGACTAATCTAAAAACTATATTTGTGAGTTAGACAATTTTGTTTTAAATTTCAAAAAGAATGTTAAAATTATTTAAATACTGTAAAGGAATGTCAGTCCTTACTAAAATCCCCCACAGAAAACATGGCCCCTATTGCATGCAGCCCCTTCTCAATCTATACTTAATTCTAGCCACAGAATTCTAACTCCTAATACCTTTTTTCACTAAATTTCTCCACGACTTACATTTACCTTCCTCCCTTCTTTTCCCACTTAGGATACTCCGCTTTCCCAGATTTTACTTGATTCTAACTACTACTACTACTATCCTCTCTTATTTATACATTTAAAAAAGTCTCTATTTTTTCCTGTTTTACCCAAAGCCACCCCTTTTTTCTCTTGACACTTAGCCTTTTTCTATCACCTGCTATCTCTATCAACTTCCCCTCTGCGTCTGATTACTGACTTTCATGCTGTTGACCGTATGAACTAAGATTTGATATACAGTACTTTCTGTACTCTTATCTTAAACTCTGAGTTAATTATTGCTTCCCCTCTAAATGGGAAATTCCTTATGTATTGGAGATAAATTAATGACTTTAACATACTGGGCCAGATTCAGAAAGCCTCCGTGTAAGAGTTATAACTCTTACACGGAGGCTGCAGTGAAACTGTGTGATGTCAGCATGTCATGCATATGCATGAGGTGCATGAGGCATGCTGAATCACACTAGTAACTCTTACACGGTCCGTGTAAGAGAGTAGGGGGCGTGTCTGTAGGCTAAGCCCTGCAAGCGGACATGCCCCCGGAAGACTAGAATGGCTGAAAGTAAACAGCCACGAGAGAGGCCATGGAAATGTAAATACACACACTACACAACACATGCCCCGATAGACCATCACTGTATAAAGTGAAGAGATGTTATAAAATTAAATTAAAACCTTTTTTTTTTTTTTAAACCCCGTAAATGTTTGCTACTGTGTGCGCCCGTGTGCGCGGGTGTGCTACTAGCGCAATCACAGTTAGCAGTCAGTGGAAAAGGATATAAGAACTAAATATGCAAAGTAAGCCAAGAAGTAATAGCTTAGCGGTAGAGTTGCCGGCCTAAGAGTAGGCAGACAGGGTTCGAGCCCCCACAACAACCTTTTTTTTTTGTAAATAAGCACTAAAAAGCCCCCTGACAGTATTGTACAAATGTAAATGTATTCCCTTTTGTAAAATGGAATGAAATGGAGCATATATTCCGAAGTAACACAATAATAAAAATAGTCAGAAATGTACTGATAGCTAAGCTGCTGTGAGACGGAGTTCCCGTAGCTGAGTAGTGTTTAAAAAGCTGCAAACTGCGTGCCCGTTGCTAAGCACCGGTTTAATAGGCTGAAACCGTTTGCAACTAGCTGTGCTTAGCTGAACATGTGTGTCACTAGCCAATTAAGGTTTATCCCAGCGCACACCGTTTGCGCGCCACTCCCACAAGCTAACTGCCAGTGCGCATGCGTTACCTCCGTGCAAACGAGCAAAGACCTGGTTTTAAGTGCTTAAAAGTGCTTTTGGCATGTTTGATTGACAGGTCCTCAACTCATATCTTTCAGGAAAATCAAAAATCAGTTGTCAGATTCGAACCCAGGATACCATGCACTAGAGTCAAGGTACTAAACCACTAAGCCATGACAGCAATAACTAGAAAGGCAGAAATAGCATATATATGGGATAAAATCCAGAATGGAGCGTGATAAAGCATTTCCAGTGAAGTAGATACAATTCCAAAACGGCCAATCAGAGAAATGTGTGGGAAAAGCGGCATATATAAGCCCCATAGGCGGGAATACACAGCAGAAATGATTGTAGAACAGACCTGCAGTTAGAATGAGTGGAGTAGGTGAGGGACGTTGCTTTCGAGCACAGCGTTGGGGCATTGAGGAGTCCAGATACATGGTCTGGCTCCTTGTCCATCATCACGAGGCCCAACTCATGCAGGGCCAGGTCTCATGGGGAGCATATAGGGCAGAGGCATGGGACCAGTTGGCTCGTGATCTGACCAGTGCTACTGGCATTCCACGCACTGGTGAGCAGGTCCGTCACCACCATGCGGACCTGAAGCGACGCAAGGAAGACCAGTTGACCGAATGGATCAAGGAGGCCCGGGATATGCCCAACGCCCCACTACTGAGTAAGTTACATTTTGCTTATGTATGTAAGGATTTCAACTGGCCGATATCATGGAGATGTGTAGTCCAATATTACTTCTTTTGTATTACAGCTGCAGGTGTCCGCTCTGCGAATCGCGATATGTATGGCCGTAGGTTAGTAACCCCACCCATTACTTGTAAATAAATATTGTACTGTAGCATGTATCAGAACACTGCAGTGTATTGATTAAAAGTAATATAATGTGCAAGCAGGAATTGTAAGTCTGCAGGTATGGCTGCAACAAGTTCATCAGTATGCAAGTGTAACTGGAAATATAATTGATAGAATTAAACAGTGCTGTAATACAGATGTCCCACCATGAATTAAATATAGTGTAACCTGCAGTAGTCCCAAGAGTACAGCTTTAGAATCTGAGGTAGTCATATGTGAGATATATCCCCTGTTGAAATGCTGAATCATGACAGAAGTGAGGCTGTTGGAAAGTGTTTGAATCACCACCAGTCTAACATGTGAACAAAGCCTAGAAGTACCAACCTGAACTGTGAAGTTGCAGGATGTGTGAGAGTGACAGAAAGGGTCATGTATGAATAAATAAAGTAGTAATAACCCCTGAATATAGTAGCCCCAGTGTGTTTCTACAGAACTAAATGCATGTGGGAAGTACAACTTAATATCCCAAACTGATTTCAGTGTGTCAGAATCTGGAATGTCTAGGCCAAATGCTGTATATGGTGATCACAGTAAACAATTTGCAGATAGAATGAATGATTATCTGACAGACTAAACAGACATAGTTGTCCCCTGTCCTGTCATCAAAGTGTAGCAGGATGATGCATCTGATCAAATTCAAAATAAGTAGGATAGTGATGTATTTGTAACAGGTGTAGCTTGACAGTCAAATAAAATTTATTTTGAAACATCAGCCTCAACTTAATTGTGTACCTATTACAAATGTAAATCAGTGTGTAACATATGAATGTGTCATCACTTTCTATCTCCGCCCAACCCTATAATTCCATATAACAACACCCACTAAATAATGGTATGTGAACATTTCATTAATCATGGACATTTGTCCATTTCAAAATATATGCATGTCTGTTCGTGCATGTGCCCTGTTCATACCTGCAAATCTGATGGCCTGTTGCCATTAATCAACCCTGCATGTTGTTTGACTGTGTATTTCTGTTCAAATAATGCATGTGATATTGATATGCCCCTTGTTCAATGGTGTTAATATCTGGGTGTTTGTTTGATGAGAATACCAATGCATGCTGTTACAACTAATCTGAATGGAATAAAATGCCACTAACCCAAACTAACATAACAACTCACAAACCTAGAACGCTTGGGAAGGCGGGTCCCAGCGGACCCACCTCTCCCACCTCAGCTGGCGCCTGCACCTGGCACTAGTGCCCAGGCTGGACCCCCCTCCGGTGGCCCTGTGCCACCTTCGGGTGGAAGCGCTGCAGGGGATGGGGCCAGTCCCCCCTCTGCAAGTGTGGCCGGAGGGGTTCGTCCACTCACCCTCCGCGGTGTCCGGTCTGTGGTGCGAAGGGAGATCCAAGACACTGTTCTTGGGCCCCTACGCCAGCTTGAGGCTCGTGTGGCACAGCTAACGGCCCCGGCCGTTGCCCCGCCTACACAGCCCCCAGCTCAGCCCCATCCTGGGCTGTGAAGGAACAGTGGCAACTGCCTATGGGTGGGGATATCAGTTCCACTGTTGCCATCTGTGGGCTCATGCATCTTGGAAATCCCAACCTCTGTCCCCGTCAATTGTGTAACCCCCCCACGTGTGTCATACACCGCCCCTGTATGCGTCTTGTCTGTCTTGTCTGTTAACCTACCCAACCTACCTCCCCAGCTATACCGACTTCCTTCACCTGACATACCATTCTCACCTGAAAAAAAAAAAAAAGGGCACTCTGTACCCACAAAAAAATTACGCCCCATACATAGCTGTCCATGTCGCACACATGTCTGCTTGACATTGAAACAGTTAATTACAATTGGCTCTACAACAAATATTAATGTTGTCCTGACACCTCTCTCAGGGGTGAAAGGTTTCCAATGTCTCACCAAAATACATGGAAATGCACAGCTGTTGCTGCCAAAGACATGGGCATCTATGGACCTTACCTACATCCCTCCTGCAAATCCCACGCTTGTTTCCCTACTGTCTTACCCTCTTTGTGACCCCTTTTTCACCACTTTCCTGTCACCCCTTTTTCTTTTCTTTCAAAGAAATTAGCGTGGGTGTGCGCTTGTGTTAGCGGAGCTCACCGCCAGTGCGCATGCGTGAGCTCCGCGCAAACGAGCGCAGACCTGGTTTAAAGTGCTTAAAAGTGCCTTTATGGCACTTTGATTGACAGGTCCTGTACTCAGTTTGAAAGTTTGCAAAGAAAAATAAATTCCCACTGTCAGTCCCGAACCCAGGACCTTGGTAACATTAGTTTGTATGACCTACCACTAAGCCATGTCTGCTTTAGAAGAACACAGTGCTAAAATAAATATAACATGTAATAGTAGGAATCAGTATAAAGGCAATATAGGAGATGTACTATCCAAAGCATGTCAGGTAGAGTTTTAATGGCCAAATTACTGGATTCCCATACTAGTTCAGTGTGAACAGAAACAGCCCTGCTACCTGTTAGCTTGTACATAGTAACGTAAGGTAATGTACATATGTGAAGGTATGTATATCTACACATACATATATATAAATATATATTAATACATATGAAATATAGTTGTAGGTCTCAGTAGCCATACACACTCACTACAGGAAACAGTGACGATATATGCAGCAACCAGAATCTGCAACACAGCCTGGCTCCTGTGAGACCTACTAACCCCTTTAACTGCTTAAAGGTGCCTCCAGCACTTTGATTGATAGGCCCTATACTCAACTCAAAAGCAGAATATGAGCATACTAGTAGGCCCTACCACAAGACCATTGTAACACTAGTCTGTATGACCTACCACTAAGCCATGACTCTCATACAGGAATATAGTGCTAAATAAGTGGAACATGTAATAGTAGGAATGACGATAAAGGCAATATAGTATGTCTACTACCCAAAGCATGTCATGCAGACTTTTATAGTCCCAATTACTGGATTCCCATACTAGTGTAGTGTTAACAGAAACAGCCCTGCTAATTGTTAGCTTCTACCCAATAATGTCAGCTAATGTACATATATGAAAGTATGTATATGTACACAGATATATATATATTTATATAGCAATACATATGACATATAGTTGTAGGTGTCAGTATGCATACACACTCACTACAGGGAACAGGCAAGATAAATGCAGCAACCTGAATCTACAACACAGCATGAAGCATGGGAGATGTACTAACCTTCACACTCACAAAACACTGTCAACAGCATACCAGCATGGTCCACGCCCTACAATCTGAAAGGGCAACGCCTATCTCACATACCCTTTTATAGCAGTGTCCTGAAATCACAGTGAGACATGCAATCAGTACACACCTAGCTGCATGCAATTAGCAAATGCTGCCTTACAATTGGTGCAGAGGCCATCACATGGACCTATGCAGATACCTACAAAAGCATTGAGTACCCACACTACACTCACGCAATACATTCATTGCACAAACACTACGGAGAAAGAGAGAGAGAGAGACAGAGAAAACAACCAAACAAATATTAGGACTGCCAGCAGCAAAAGCAGCAGCAAGCAGCAAGCAGCAAGGAGCAAGCAGCAAGCAGCACCACTGGCACAGCAACAGCTGCCACAAACACAGGTAATGCAAAGTAGCAGGTTAATCCTGTGTATACTGTGACACCTCCAAATGTATCATAGTTCACTATCTATAGGTATGTCCATGAGATAGGTTGTGTGTACATAGTCATGAAATATAAACATATGTAATATTGTTGTACATGTGGGCCATAACTAACACTTCCATAGCTTAGAACACAAGGCCAGTTGTGCATATGATGCAGTAGTTCCCAGGGTCAGTAGAGGTTCCTCCTCATTGGTGTGGGGCCACTGTGTATGTATGGCACTGTTCAGGTACATATCCTGTAGTATGGCCAGGGATTAATATCAGTCTGTCATGTGGTGCTATGTCCTCCAGGGGTGAATGTAGCACACATCCAGGGATACCATTTTGTAAAAGTGATGATATGTGTTCTGCAATGATGAGGGTGGCTCTCATCTGGACATGTGAGAGGATATGGAGGTTACAGTCATGTGGGATAACTAATAACACGTGTGTAGGACAATGGGGGGGGGTACCTGCACCTAAACTGTCTACAACAATGTTGCCAATATCTGTGCATTTGGTGAATGTGAAGCATCTTAACACTGCAGACAACAGATGCCTTCCCATCATGTGAATCTGCCCTGTGCTGCAGTAGCCTCCTACTATTGTTATACAATATGCCTGTATCTGTAGTCCACTGGACAGGATTAATAAGTGGTGTGCAGTTGTTCTGGGTTAGATATCTGTGTGCACAGTACATGCAGTATGTGGGATGTCTGTGGTAAGCATATGCAAAGGTGCTGGCGGTGTGTGCTGTGGCTTCCACTGGCCCAGTGGGCTGCATGGATAGCATCACTGTCATAACTACTGAATAACTGTGTAATTACATGCATACATAGCAAGGTAGTGTACTGTGCTTGTGGTGTTGTTCGGATATGTATATACAGGCTGAGTAATGTGTGTCCACATCACAGGGTTGGATGGCAGCACACATCCAGTATGTATGGATGAACACCCAGAATGTGTCAGACGTGTCACCTGTGCAGAAGTATCTGGCCATTACCTGTGCATCCCCCACAACACACACACATGCAACATATGGCAGAAGTACTATAGCAGTACACACATGTTCATAGGTTCATACTAGGCTATCTGCCCGAGGGCATTTACAAGCCTAGCCCATCGTTTTGTGGCTTAAGCCACCCCTTTAGTATGGGGAACTATACCCATTATTTTGCTGTGCCTCTGTCGAGCAGTGACACTGAGGTAATCCCTGGGGTATATCTGCGATCTCCCATCCATTGATCAAGATTTCTCTTGAACAAGGCCAGCGAGGTGCTCTGCCTCACATATACCGGGATTTTGTTCCAAAGCATAGGGAGTCTTTGGGTGATGAATCTATCCCTCCAGCATGTCCTATTAATAGCCGTGTCGAGGTTTAAGTCTCCCGCCCTTGTGGCTCTGATGGATCTAGATTTTTTGAGGTGAAGCAGATTCATCAAATCTGGGTTTGACATGGCCTTGTATGTTAGGCAAAGGTCACCTCTGAGCAAGCGGTAAGCGACTGAATAGAACATACATGGACATGCTGGAGGGGCATATTCCTAACCGAGAGGCTCCCTTCACTCTGTAATGAGCTCAAACAGTTGAGAATGAACAGTTCATAGGTTCATACTAGGCTATTTGCCCTAGGGCATTGGTAAGCCTAGTAGAATGTGTTTGTCTTTGCCACCCAATTACAAGTTATGCTGCTATGCCCTTGTCCGACTTTAGTATACTGTGCCTCTGTCTAACAGTGACATAGAAGTGATACCTGGGGTACAACTATGATCTCCATCCACTCATCCAGATTCCTATGGAAGAGAGTCAATGAGGGACTCTGCCTAACCAGTAGTGTGAGCTCATTACAGAGTGAAGGGAGCCTCTCGGTTAGGAATATGCCCTCCAGCATGTCCATGTATGTCAGTGCTGAGGTCCAGCTCTCCTGAGCATGTGGCTGTATGGGACTCTGATTGCCTGAGGTGCATCATGTTCATTACTGCTAGGTAGGACATGGCTGTATATGGCACGCACAGATTGCCTCTGAACAGGCAGTATGCCACTGAGTCCAGCTGGATTCACTTTACCTGGGCAGCATATGACATCTGTGTGAGCCATTGCATCCCCTTGATGATGTACTGTTGTCCTGTACCAGTTGCTGTAGGTGTCTGGTTAGGTACATCCCAAAAGGTGCATTGTACGCAATTATAGGCCTGATGATGGATGAGTAAAGAGGCACAATGACCTCCCCTGCCATACATGTGAATCACTCATGATTAGCTGGGCTATATAACATGTCTGTCAATCCACGTTGGCCATGTGGTAGACAAATGACAGACCGCTACCATGTTTCTTCCCAGGTCCCCAACTACGTCTTCTGTACTCAATGGCCTAACACCTATGTTGTACTGTGCCACCAATGTGGAGGCGTGGGAATCTGCATTGAATACTGATACTCCCCCTCCCTTGTTCAAGTGTTGGGGCCGACAAGAATGGTAACAGCTATAACGTGGTAGTACTGGTGTGCTCCTGTGAAACCTGAAACAGGTTCATGTTACTGCACAGATATCGATGCCCAGAATGCTAGGTAGGGTTTTGAGTGCGTGCATCCTTGGGTCTAGACGTCCAGTGTTGAGTAGCATCACTCTTACTTCCTCATCCTTTGTGACACAAATGGATGTGGGTTTGCCTTATGAGCCTTGCCTATTACAGGCACTATGGGTGTAGCAGGAGGCTCCGCCAAATGTCAATAGGACTGTGGTGACAGGTGCAAGCTGTCCCTAGCAAAGCATACCACCCCAAGATGGCAGGCATTGGCACACCTGTGAATGACACCAGTATGTCAGTCAATTGTTGGAAGGGATCATCGTGCCTTGATATTGTAGCATCGTTCTAGGTGAGGGTAGGATGCTACTCAAGGTCAGGGTCAAACTGTCTCGGCCACGTGCTCAGAGAGCTCTGTAATGTCTCATGTCATGTAGTCCAGGGAGGAATGTGTCAGGCCATTCACAGCAGCATGGACATTGACTGAGTCATACCTGTACCTGCCTTGGGGTTACCTGAGTGTTTGTGTTATGTGGCAGGTCATAGTGCCTGACAGGCTGCACACCGTGACCCTCACCTCGTTAAGCCTGGTGAACGTGATGTGAGTGTGCCTGATGATAGAGGCACCTAGTACAGGTGTATGAGGTGTGTTGTTAACTGTTAATGGCTGTGAGTGTTCAGCACATTGGCTTTGTGTGATATGTGTTGCACATGTTCGTTTATGTGGTAGTGGTTGCCTGGATGTCTGCTTAGGAGGTCTCTGCTGCATAGGCAGAGCTGTGGTCTGAGCCTACAAGTGTGATCATGTGTGATCATGTGTTAGGTCCGCTGTTGTGGTAGGTCTACGTGAGACTGGAAGTGTAGTGAGTGATCCCCTTTGCCACCTGACTGGTTATGGCGGTATTGAGTAGACAGAGCCTAGCCTCCAGTCTGTTATATGGTTGCATCACTCACATGAGTTTGAATTTGTTGTTAGGAGGAGGGGGTTGTCTGTGTACATGCATCTGTTCTAACATTGTCTCGGAGTACCACACTCACCAGCTGGACTGGGGAGGGAACTGACAACTGACCTCTGGACATGCTAGAATACTATTGTGAACTCTGTAATCACTAATGATTGAAAACAAGGTCCAGTGGGGAGTGAGGGTGTACTGACATTACCTACAACTGCTGACTGATATAAAAGTGTCAGTGAGCAAATGCCAGGTAACCTAAGTGCAATGTGTCACAATTAAGTAAATGCAACAATGACAAGCAGTCACTTGCTGTCATGTGTAACATGGAAGTACGTACAGTAAGCAATGCAGATATCAGTAGTGAGTCACAGATGTGTTGAGAAGATGTGTACTATGTGGAAGTAGCATACCAGTGAAATAACAAGCTAACAGATAACAAGCATATAAACAAAGGTAGATCCAGGAGGCCTGGATGTAGTGTTTGCTACAACAAACAAGGTGTAGCAATGTCAGTAAGATACAGCTCAGATATGCAGGCACTATAAACCTGAAACCAGATGTCCCCAGCTATGAATGGCAGAGTACAGCCTATTGTCACACACGAGTGCAGACCACAAACCTCGTTAATGTTAAATAACTGGCCTGAAGGCCAACTGCCCATACCAGAAGTAATACACTTGTACACTGGGCCCACAATCAGCAGTTCCCAACTTCAATGGATGAAAGATATGTGTCCTGCCACCACAGTGCTTGCCACCAACCTCCCTAATGTAAAACAACCGGTCTGAAGGCCATGTACTTAGTACAAATGACATAGAATGATAGCTACACTGTAATCAGGTTTTAACCAAGCAGTAATAAGTAGAAGTTAACACTCCCTGTATAGAATGTGTACCATGTATTGTTGAGATACTATGCTGATAACCTGTTTGTGTACCTTTCCAGATAGACATGGCACCAAAAAGGAATCCTGCCTACTCTGCTGCAGAGGATGACGTGATCCACCAGAGCCTGGTGCGTGACTATGCCATCCTGTTCTCACGCACCACCCAGAATCAGCAGGATAAATGATGTTGGCATGCATGATAGGACATATGAGCAGGTGAGACATCACTGCAGTGATTTGATAAGAAATGTCCGCCAGCGTGCTGCAGATATCCGCAGGCAACAGGTTGCCACAGGTGGGGGGTGGCCACACATCCCCCCCTCGCCAGACAGGAGGGGCTACTGCTAAGTGTTGTGGATCCAGCCCCAGAACAACAGCAACAATCATGCATCCTGATGGAGGTTGGATCCACACAGCAGCAAGACAGCGAGCGTGCAGGTACGATGCCATATTCATTTATTGTTATTACTTTTACATTTGTTGACCCAGATAGTCTAGCTGGATATAAGTTCATTTTCAGTAGAGGCCTGTGGAGAAAAGCTCCACACATAACGTAATAAAGGCAGACAGACAAGTTGTTAATACAGACAGCCAACATAATAGAATTGTACACCAGCCTGTTAATTAAATCAACATACATGTAAGGAAGTCAAACTGTTTAGAGTCATACACAATGTACCGTTGGTTTCAAAGCAATCCTACCTAAAGCATAATGGTTATGCAATAAGGCAAAAGCCATATACATAATAGTTAGGGCTCAGAAGGGTAGAGAAGTAGAAGGAGTATGACAGATACAATGATATGGAAGAGGCAGGAGTCAAGAAGGGAAGTGAGGAAAAGAAGGAAGACAGTCAAGAGGAGGTGGGAGGGATGGGAGAAGTAGGTCAGAGCATAGATGGACATCAAGGTGAAAGAAACAGGGTAAAAGCTAGTTTCTATGCACAATGAGGGGTTAAAGGTGAAGAGAGGGTAGGGAGAGGGACGTTAGCCTGGACTCCAAGAAGAACAAAGCAAGTGGTTTTGGAAGTACAGTTTGACTTGATGTTTGAAGAGAGGTAAGGGTGAGATTAGAGTTAACTCCTGGTATGTACATATGACTGTTCTGTACGCTGTTACTTCATGCACGCATAAGGTGTGCATGTGGTATGTATCTGTCATCATGATATATATACAGACATGATGTGCAGCTGATGTGTATAAGGGAACTAGTGTACTACTGTACTGTATCATGTGCAGAACGAATGGCACACATGTGCCCACTGACATTACTCTCTTCACACTTCCAGGTCCCTCCCATCTAGCAATGAGGCAGGCCATACATGCTGGTGAGTCTTTTTAACATTATCTGTAAAACAATTTATAAAACTAGGAAGAGTAGTGTAACTCTGTAGTAGACATGCTGGTGACTGTGTTCACAATAACTGTAATTGACAGGTAGTAAATTGAGTAGTGTAACACGGTACTGATGTGTGTGTTTACTGTGGGGTGTGCATGTGTGCAAGTGTGCCTGTGCCCAAGTGTGCATGTGTGTTAGTGTCCATGAGTGCATGTGTCCATTTCTGAATGTGTGCATTAGTATTGAAGTGCATCTCTTTCAAATATGTATTGAGACTGTAATCTGTGTTCCATGTTTTCCTCCCGTAGGTTCTGGTGCTGCTCTGGTGACCTGCAGCAGGGAACCTGAATCTTGTGCCCCAGGTACTGATGATGATGAAATGTCTGTAATGGTGCAGGAAGGTGTGTCTGGGTCCGCCATTGGTCAGCCAATTGACAGTACACAGCTTTCAACCCCGTCAATGCGCACAGTCATCCTGCCGTTACATCCTTTGTCACCATTGTCCCTAGGTGATGGACAGTCAGCAGTGGGCATACATCAGGGTAATGTGGTACCTGTGGTATATGCATCCACACAAGGCAGCCATGAGCAGGGGCCTCCAATGGTACCACGCAGACAGTCGCCCATGGGTTCTCGTGGGGGCATCCGTGGCCGTACTGCCTCTGGCCGACGTGCCCAAGGAGGTATGTCAACCTCCACTATGTTTAGAACTGTCATGCAGGCACAGACACGTATGGAAAGGTACACCAGACAGGGTCTGAGGGAGCTGAGAGCATGTCGCATAGCCATGACAGACAGCATGCGTGATGTTGCGAATGCTATCCGTAACTTCACAGATGTCGTTGACAGACGTTGTGGGGGCATAGAACAGCTGCTCCACAACCAGATGTCCATGGGCCAGGGCGATGGTGTGCGTTTGCGGCGTCGACGTGGCCGTATGCCAGCAAGAGCACCAGCTGGCAGTGGCCGCGGACGACAACAGGCCCACTCGCGTGCCTCAAGTGCCAGCACCAGCCCCAGCAATGCTGGGTCTGTGCTGTCATCCAGACGCCCCAGGAGGCCACGTGCACGTGGCTCTGGACAGTCCCAACAGGGAACTGTGTCCAGTCAACACACCCCTGCTTCCGATGACAGTACCCAGTCTGGGTTAGTACCGGATACGGCCAGTAGCACCCCTGCCAGGCACAGGTACCGTGTCCGTGCCCACAGACACTGATCTGGATGACCTGACAGGTGCAGTCTGTGGCTGTCCACAAAACCTGTACATGGCAGCCATTATGTGGGACTGTGTGCGTGCTTACACACATGCAGAAACCTAACACCTAGGGCAAACACATACACACACACACTGCACCAACAACGGTCCACCCTGTACTGCTGCCCCTCACAAACACACATACACACACATGTCAATTGGTGTTACCAGTGGCCTGCTTGGGCATACCTAACCCACACCCTGTGCATATGATGACACTGTGCCACCTCCTGCATACTACAACATCGGTGCAGGTAAAGGTAAACACGTTGCTGATGCACAGGGTGACTACATAGATGTGTATAAGTAGTAACATGTTGGTAACTGTTGACTGTTGCAGTATAATTGTGTGTATATTCCAGCAGTCCTGCTGCAGTAACTGTATGAATGTCCTCAATTGTTATCTGCACCCATACTACTTAACAAAGTGTACCAGCTGCACACCATCACATGCTAACATTGACTATGGCAATGTGCATCTTGTGCTGTTATGTAGATTCAGCTACATGTATCTGTTCTGTCACACATGCATTTATACACACCCTGCTACCCACACACATGCAGACGCTCACCTGCCATTCACATTATTTATCACCCTACATGAGTAGCTGTTGATACATGACAGGTACACATTTCAGAAGTGCATTATGTTGTTTACTACTGGCATCCCCTTCTCTACCTGTACTCACAGGGTGCAGGCAACCTCATCAGTTGAAAGATGTAATGTGCATCAGGTACTGTAGTACCCTGATTGCCACATCAAACATGTTTCCCATACAGAAATGCACACACAGACACATCCCACATCCACACACTTGCCACATTCAGGCTTCAGAACACTATCTAGGTATATTCGGGTACATGTGCGTGTTACAGTAGCATGTAACACTATACTGAGTACTGGCAGTTAGTTGTCTGTTGTCATGTTGTCTGTATAGAATAAAAGAATTGTTTGATTATCCTACTCCGTTTTGTGGACATTACTTGAAGAAGTGTTACCTTACATGTGTTATCAGTACCACCACCTTCTGTTTTGTAGTTTTGTTTGTATAGGGTGCTATCAACATCACTGCTTGTTAAGGGTAATGACCACCCTGCAGTGCATAGCCCCATGTGGCAAAAGCCACATCCCACCCCATCATTGTGCACACACACTAACCCCACCAACAGTAAAACACATACTTTCCATTTGCAAGATTCAAACCCATACCTAACTGTGCAATGACAGTAGAAACAGACACATTAGCAGAGTGTGCTATTTGCAGTAGTTGAAGAATTCTTTACTAATGCTGTACTTAGAGGGTGCTGACATCATCTGTGTGTAGTAGGAGGGATGTGCACCCTGTAGTGTGTTCTCCCAGTTGGCAAAAGGCAGTTAACCCTCCCAGCATAGTGCACACACATAAACCACTGTCATACTAACACGCATACATTCCCTTTGCAGGATTCAAACCCCTACCTAACTACGTTATGACACTGAAGAAAGACACATTAGCAGAGCGCGCTATGCAAATTACTGGAGGGCTTTACTACAGGTGATATAGTTATACAGTCCTGACATCATCAGTGTTTCAAAAGGGGGAATCTGCATCCTGTACGATACTGTCACAGTTACTAATAGGGACATTTCCCACACACACACATCGATGTGTTGGAGGTTTGCATATGTGGGGGATCCAGAACTCCAGTGTGATTAGTATATGGTTTGATTGCAACAATGAGGGATATACTCCCAGTGGTGAGCAGTTTGTACTCATGTTTGTAAAGATCAGCTCTAGTATAGCTGCCCCTCTTGTGGGAAGGTTATTTACCTGTTCCATAGCCAAAGAATGTCTGATCAATGGGAACCTTAGAGCTTGGGTATTGTGGCTTGTGTAATGTTCACAGTCTATGTTTGGGTAGCTGGCATCACCCAGTATGATGGTGTTTGCAGAGTAATCTAAACTCTCCTGTGTCAGCATGAAGGCTGTGTGGGAGTCCTGAGTTTGAGAGGGTGCTGTAAGAGCTCCTCTGTGTCTCTTTCCATGTGGTCCAGGGAGGTACGTCTCAGGTTGTTTGCACCAGCATGGACAATGTCTGCCTCATAGCTGTACTTGCTGTGGAGTGACCTGTGTGCCTGTGTTATGTGGCACATTCTATCACCCAACAGGTAGCTGACTGTGACCCTCACCTTGCTCTGTCTGGAGGGCTGCACGTCTGTCAACAGCTCATGTCAAGCAAGTGCACACCCCTCATAAATGATGTGGAAACCTTCAAAGGCCCAAGGCCTGTTGAAAATATGGACCAGACTGCAGATACCTGTATAGAGGCATTCTGTGGACACATTCAGGAATGCATGGATCATGAAGCCACATATGAAAGCATGACCCAATTCTCCAAAGGCAGATGTCCTGGGCGGACACCAGCCATAAACACACTATACAATAGAAGGATGACGCCACTACATGATACAACAACCTCCCAAAATGTGAAGGCACCACCGATGAGTATTGGAAGACAACTACAGGCACCCATATGATTGTCTAAGGCCATCTTTGAGAGAGGATTCCACAAGCCAGTGAGGATAATCACAAGGCTGCCTGTAGTTATGTTAGTAACCTGGGTGGTACTACCCAGATATGCTCAGAGGTAATCCAATATGTCACACAAAATATAAAACACACAGACATTGCCATCATCCTAGTGGACAGGTTCAATGCTGCCTTCTCTCCCCACCACACCAAAAGGGCAAATATGTCTCGCAGCACAGTGCTTCCCCCCCTGACATCACAGATGCTCAGGTAAGAGATGCCCTTCCCAAAGCAATAAACACTGCATCAATGGGACCAGACAGTGTCCCAGGCTGTGTCCTACATGAACCACAAGAAGAGCTACACCCAGACATAACACCACTGTTCAATCCCAGCCTTAATACACGATATGTGGCCAGAGAGTGGCATACAGCAACAGTGGTCCCTCAACATTCAGGTGGTGCCGTCACGGATCCTGGACACTACTCGCCCCATATGTCTGACTAGCTTTGTCTGCAAAGCTATGGCAAGGATCATCATGAACCTCACATATCTAGATATTGTGGACCTACAGACATGTCACCATACACAGTTTGGCGTTGTCAATGGCAAATCCTGCCTATCAAACCTGTTTGATTTCTTTGAAACGGTCACCAAGGCCACTGTCAAGGGGTAGGAGGTCCACACAGCCTACCTGGACCTTGCATAAGCATTGGATACAATACCCCACTTGTGCATTCTAGGGAAGCTCACCAGTGTACATATTAACCCCTATGTCACTATGGGTATTGCACAGTGGCTCAAGGGCAGAACACACATGGTAGAATTGCTGGAGCCATGTCAGCCTCCAACCTGGTACAAGTGGTGTCCCACAAGGCACAGCCCTAGGAGCTGTCATGTTCATTATATATTTGTCATAGGTACAGGCCAACATGGAAGTACTGTGGCTCAGCAAGTCGCAGGTGACTGCAGACCGAACACCATAATCAACTCACCAGCTAACACACGCATCCTCCAAAAGGGACTCTTGCAAACACATGACTTGTGCCACAGCCATGGCCTCAATGTGAATGACAGAAAGAGTATAGTCATCCCCTTTGTCAAACACTAAGTGACCACAACGTACCACATATGTGTTAATCCAGTAAGTGCAGACCAAGGAATTATGGACCTTGGGGTACGCAGGTTGATAGCATTCTACCATTTGACAACAACATGGACAAAGTGGTTAGGTAAGCATGTTATATGGGCCACATCATCATGGGATCCACATGTAGGCCAGGGGAGGACATTGTGCCCTTTACTCATCCCTCATCATGCCCATAATTGACTATGATGAACCTGTCGGCATGCACCTTACCAGACACCTGCAGCAACTGGAGCTACCACATATGTACCTCGACAAGGGGATCAAAGTGCTCAAACAGATGCCACATACTGACTGGTTAAAGTAGCAGCAGCTCTACTCAGTGACATACTGCCTCTTCATAGGCAATCTGTGCCTGACATAGAAGGCCAGGTCATACCCTCACTTAATGGCCATGCTGCATCTCAGAATATCCAGATCCCACCAGGATACATGCTGGAAATACTTGAACCTCAGGAGTGATATACATAGGACATGGTGGAGGGGCACATTCACAACTCAGAGGCTCCCTTCATTCCTGATTATTATTATCCCAATAGAGGTTAGGCAGACTGACTCAGTGACTATCTTCAAGAGCGATATTAATGACTGGATGTGACATTGTAGGGTTACCCTGGATATCACTTATGTGTCACTGTGAGAAAGAGGCACAGTATACTAACCTTGGAAAAGGGCATAGCAAGACAGATTCACAATGCATGTTGAAAGGCACACACATTCTGGCTAGGTGGATACATGCCCTGGGCAGATATCCCTGTACGAACCTATGGATCTATGTCTCTTTTTCGCCATAGGCCCTATGTGCTGTCAATCACCAATGTAATCTCAATACTCCGGTAGCATGTGCAAAGGTCAGTTGTCAGTCACCTCTATGGTACAGTTGTGGAATATGTGTGTCATGTAGTAATGTCACAGCTGCTACATGTACACAGTCAACCCTATCCCCTATCCATTGATGTACATCACATGTATGAGATGGAAACACATGGCCAGACTGTAACAACAACATACAAGTCAGTCAGATGCATGGACACATATGACTCAGTCATTGTCCATGCCACCACAGCTGATGTGGGATGTCGCTCACTGGGATACATGATAGGGAACATGGAAGGGATCACTGAGCAAGTGACACAGGCTGGTAGACCCCAGACCTTGGTTGGCATCAGACCCTCACCAGGGATTCTGACAAATTACTAAATGCTAATGAATAAGTGTAGCTACAACACCCTAGCTGAATGGTTCTTAGCATGCAGTCACTGCATTGCTATGGAATACTGTCTTACCACTCCCACAACAGGTGAGAACATGCAGCTCCTGTACATCAACAACATGTAGACTTTATGCCCCAGACCAGGTGTGCATCCCTCACTACTAGGCTGATAGCATCTACATCTCACACTGTATATACACATCCCACATGCAGCATCTGCACAGAAGACCACGGTCATAATGTTACCCTGTGCAAATACCATGTATTCACATGTGGCAGACATCACACATGGTAACTATTGAAAGTCACAGGTACATATGTGTATTTGGCACACACATACATCATGTGTTCATTGCCATAACCGGTGTAATCAATGTCATGCATTATTGTGAGGGACAACCCACACACATGGGCATTCTGTGTGTGCACAACACACATGGCATGTCTGTAATCAAAAGCCATACATAATTGTGATATCGTTTAGAAAGGGGTATGTGCATCCTGTAGTGTGTTTTCCCAGTTGCCAAAAGGGATATATCAATCATACACACTTACCCCCCTTCACACACACTTGCCACCTGCTGGATTCAAACCCCTACCTTACTATGTTAAGACACTAGAGACGGACACATTAGCGCAGTGCGCTTTTCGCATTACTGGGCGATTTCTTTTCCCCTGATATACTTATAGGGTGCTGACATCATCAGAGTTTAGAAAGTGGAATGGTCATCCTGTGTTGTGTTTTCCCAGTTGCCAAAAGGGATGTTCCTTTCATACACACTTACATCCCTTCATACACACTTGCCACCTGCTGGGTTCAAACCCCTACCTAACTATGTTAAGACACTAGAGACAGACGCATTAGCGCAGCACGCTATTCGCATTACTGGGGGATTTCCCTTCCCCTGATATACTTATAGGGTGCTGACATCATCAGAGTTTAGAAAGTGGAATGGTCATCCTGTGTTGTGTTTTCCCAGTTGCCAAAAGGGATGTTTCTTTCATACACACTTACCCCCCTTCACACACACTTGCCACCTGCTGGATTCAAACCCCTACCTAACTATGTTAAGACACTAGAAACGGATGCATTAGCACAGCGCGCTATTTGCATTACTGGGGGATTTCCTTTCCCCTGATATACTTATAGGGTGCTGACATCATCAGAGTTTAGAAAGTGGAATGATCATCCTGTGTTGTGTTTTCCCAGTTGCCAAAAGGGATGTTACTTTCATACACACTTACCCTCCTTCACCCACACTTGCCACCTGCTGGATTCAAACCCCTACCTGACTATGTTAAGACACTAGAGACAGACGCATTAGTACAGCGCGCTATTCGCATTACTGGGGGATTTCCTTTCCCCTGATATACTTATAGGGTGCTGACATCATCAGAGTTTAGAAAGTGGAATGATCATCCTGTGGTGTGTTTTCCCAGTTGCCAAAAGGGATGTTTCTTTCATACACACTTACCCCCTTCACACACACTTGCCACCTGCTGGATTCAAACCCCTACCTAACTATGTTATGACACTAGAGACGGACGCATTAGCACAGCGCGCTATTCACATTACTGGGGGATTGCCTTTCCCCTGATATACTTATAGGGTGCTGACATCATCAGAGTTTAGAAAGTGGAATGATCATCCTGTGGTGTGTTTTCCCAGTTGCCAAAAGGGATGTTTCTTTCATACACACTTACACCCCTTCACACACACTTGCCACCTGCTGGATTCAAACCCCTACCTAACTATGTTATGACACTACAGACGGACGCATTAGCATGGCACGCTATTCGGATTACTGAGAAAATCCTTTTCTCCAATATACTTATAGGGTGCTTACATGATCAGTGTCTAGAAAGGGGATGAGCATCCTCTGGTGTGTTTTCACATTTGCTAGGGGTAACATTTGGACCAAGTGTGTGAGCATGCCCAGTTCAGCCTTCCCATGGCATGTTGTGTGAAAGATGTCTCATTTATCTAGTGTGTGAGCATGCCCAGTGTGGGCTTTACATATGTTGAACTCTGCAGCCCATCACATTTGTGGATGAGTGTGACCTTCAACAAATACCTCCAGTTTATGGTTGTGTGTTCTGTGCCATGTTGTGTAGTTACTGTCCGAATGCTTTTGTGTGAACAAAACAGGGAGTATACTGTGCCTGCAGGTTTTGCATGGGATACTTTGCACACAATTGTCAACATCCGTTCATACTGACCTAACACTGTAGCACTGTCTAGTGTACTGTTTCAGTACTTTCACTGTGGTGGTCAGTATCCTGGGCTTTAGTCCTATCACTGCTTTACATTTCCATAGTGTGCACAACAGCCTGGTTAGGGTCCAGTTGTGCACATCTGCACAAAGGCAGTGCCTCTACAGACCCTGTTAATTGCTGCCCCATAAGCTTAACAAGTGTAGTCTGCAAATCTATGGAGAGGATCATAATTGAGCTCATAAACAAAGATATAGGGGACATGCAGACATTGTACCCATCTCATTTTGGCTTGGTCAGGGGCAGATCATGCCTTTTGTACTGGGTTGACATCTTCAAATTGGTCACTTAGGCCATTGTTGGGGAAAGGCAGTCCATACAGCCTACCTTGGCCTTGCAAACACTTTCAACACAATACCCCACTCAGGTATTGTGGAAAACCCTAACAACTGAAATGTAAACCCATATGTCACAAGATGGGTTGCAAACTGGCTTAAGGACGGGACCCACAGGGTTAGAGTTGCTGGCACTATGTTAGACTCCAGGCTGGTCACAGGTGGTGTCACACAGGGCTCAGTCCTTGGCCCCCATTGTTTGTCATGTACTTCCCAGAAGTACAGGCCAACATGGGAGGACTTTGGCTGACAATGTTAGCAGATGACTGCACACTGGGCACCATAGTGGACAGTGCATCACACACAGATATCCTTCAGAAGGGACTCACAGTAACTGATAGCTGGTGCCAGGGCCATGGCCTGAAGTCAAAGTGCACAACATGTGTAGACATACCCTTCAGGAAAAGCAAGGTGACCCCAAGCTACCATATAGGTGGCAATCCTCTAAGCACAGAGGAGGTTATCATGGACCTGAGGACCCAGGTTGACAGTCGCCATTCTTCTGAGACTCACATTGCTAAAGTGGCTAGGAAGACCTTCTACATTGCCCACCTGATCAGGATGGGATTCACATCCAGATCTAGTGGGTCATTGTTCCCCTGTACTCTTCACTTATCAGACCGGTGATCGAGTCGAATGCCCTATTCTGGCTGTATCTCACCCAACATCTGCAGCAATTGGAGACACCCTGACTGTCCCCCACCTAAAGGATCATGGAACCCCAACAGCTGTCATATGCTGCCAGATTGAAGACACTCACACTCTATTCACTCACATACCGTCTGCTTAGAGGTGACATGTGCCTGACATGCGAGGCCATGTCCAAACAGAGATTAATGGGCATGCTCCACCTCAGACTCAGAAGATCCACCTGAACCACTAGTGCAGGTGACTTACACCTTAGCAGGGATGTATGTTGGACATGTTGGAGGGATGGAGTTATCACTCGGAGACTGCCTATGCTGTGGAATACAATCCTGGTCCATTTGAGGCAGAGCACCTTGCTGGCTGTGTTCAAGAGGTATCTTGACCTAATGCTAGTCGGAGAATGTGTTTGTCCATCAACACATTGTAGCGTTTAGTTTGCCATGTCATATGTCTTGTTTAGTATACTGTGCCTCTGTCTAGCTGTGACATAACATTGATACCCAGGGTAAACCTCCCATCTCCCATCCACTCATTAGGATTCCTGTTGAGGGACTCAACCAGTGTCTCTATGGACAACCTGTACTGGTAGTTTACTCATGTGTGGGGGTGGCTTCTGTGTTTTGGATAATGCAGTACAGCCTGTCCTATATATGTCAGTGCTGGGGTTCAGGTCCCTCATGTGCATAGCTCCCTGCCATTCAGATTGTACAAGGTGCAGCATGTGCATTGATTCCAGCTTGGACATGGCTTTCTACATCAGGCACAGCTTGCATCTGGGTGGACAGCATGGCAGTGTGTGGAGCTGCACTCTGTTTAATCAGACTACACATTACATGTGTTCCAGCTCTGTCATACTCCTGGTGAGGTACTGTTGTGGACTTTACAGGTGCTGGATGTGTGTGCATGAGGTATACCCACAGGGGCTGTTGTGGTCATTTCTAATGCTGATGAAAGATAACTGCAGAACCAGAATGACCTCCCCTTAGCTAGATGTCAGACAGCATGGACCATACAATCACAACTGAAAACAGGACCCTCTCCACAAAGGGAAAGTGTCCTGTCTGGTGGACCCCAGCCATAAACAAACTGTATGACAGATGAGGGTTACTAATGCAAGACAGAGCTACATCTCCAAAAGGGAAGACAGCTGTGATCAGCACTAGTAGAAAGCTACATTATCTCATAAAGACATGCAAGGTCAACTTGGGGATATAAATCACCAAAGACAATGAAGGTAACCACACTGCTTTCTTCAGTTATGTCAGACACCTGGTTGTGAACCCTCGGATATGCTCAGAGTTGGTACACAACAACATATATTCCAGTGACCTGACAGATATTGGCAACATTCCGGCGGACAGCTTCAGTGTGATTTACCCCCTCCCTCACCCCCAAAACAAGATAGTTATCACTGCTGTATGTAACCTCACTGTCATCTTGGATGTCCATGTGAGAGCCACACTCAGCAAAGACAAGTACACAGCATCCATGGGACCTGCTGGTATCTCCAGTTGCATGCTATGTGAACTCCAGAAGGGGCTGGACCCATATATACAACTGCTATTTAACCTTAGTCTTGCTACAGGATATGTACCTGAACACTGGCATACGGCAACAGTGGTCCCACTCCACAAAGGAGATGCCTCCACAGACCATGGCAACTACCACCACACAAGCTTAACCAGCCTTGTCTGCAAAGATATGGGAGGAGTCATGGAGCTCTTACACAGACACATTACTGACCTACGGACCCTTGTTCTCACCTAGTTCAGCTTTGTACAGGGCAGATCCTGCCTTTTGCACCTTTGCACCCGAAAAGTACCTACCATGAAGATCAGGGTTCTTCAACACATGTCATATGCTTCCAGAATAGAGGAAGTCCAGCTTTGTTCAGTGTCATACCGCATACCTACAGGTGACCTATGCCTGACATACAAGACCATGTCCAATCAGGATTTGGTGGACATGCTCCACTGCAAGCAATCCAAATCCACCAGAGCCATGAGAGCTGAGTATTTGAACCTCAGCACATACATGTATAGGACATGCTGGAGGGACAGAGTCATAACTCAGAGGCATCTCACACTCTAGCAGAGTATCCCAGTTCATGTTTGACAGAGCCCCTCACTGACTCTCTTCAGGAGACATCTGGACAACTGCATATGAGACGGAGGCACAGACTAGACAGAGACACAGTCATGTTATTCAATTACGTAAGGGGTCATAATGTGTCACTACTAAGTCAGAGGCACAATATTCAGAATCTATTCTGTACACTTATTACCACTATAAGGGGTGGCAATAGCCACATCACTATGGCTAGGCTTATACATGCACTAGGGCAGATAGCCTAGTAGTACACTATGACACTATGAAACACCGGTGTATGTGTAGCTATTGTCAATCAAACAGTATGATGTGGCTTGGGGGCTTGATATCTCCCTGTATTCCAACATTGTTTTGTCTATTCCTTCTAGCATGTCTAGGGATCAGTTGCTAGTGTCCTCTCCTGCTCAGCTGGTGAACCTGGGAATATTGAGGCACTGTTACACTTGCCTCATGTACACTGACAACCCTCTCCTTCTGCCATAAAACACACATACATGTGAGAGATGCAACTATATAGCCAAAGTGGAGGCTGAGCTCTCTCAACATAGGACTAGCAAGACCAGAGAGAAGGTGAAGGTAACCACACACACATCTTTAATCCAGTCTCACATGGCACTGTCACAACTTAAGATCATACACATAGACACACAGAGACACTCGGAGGCTCCGATCAGAAGTCTACCAGAATGGCAGTGGCCACCACAGCAGACACTCACACAACTGCCTCCACAGGGCACAGCACATGCAACACATTGACCACAGAGTCGGTGTGCCAAACAGTCACAGCCCTTAAGGCCAAACACAATGCCAGACACACATGTCATAGGTGACTCCATAGTCAGACACACTGATGTCCCACTCACCAGATCAGGTACAGAGGAGGTCACAGTAAGCTGCCTATCGGGCACTGGAATCCACCACATAATGCAAGCACTCAGGTCACTAAACTGCAAGTACAGGTCTGACCCAGTCATAATCCATGCTGGTGTGAATGACCTGAGATGTACCTCCCTGGACTACATGGAAAGAGACATAGAGGATTCCTCTGATTATGTAGGCCAGGCAGGTATGACCCTGACCTTCGGCAGTATCCTACCTTCACCAAGTATGATGCCACATAAACAGAGACAAGATGATCAGCTGTAGTATTTTGCTTAGACTATGGTGTCATTCTAAGGGGTCCAATGTCTGTCTGCCTGGGATGACATGCTGGACAGGCCACGGTGATTTGCAAGGGACGGCTTGCACCTGTCACCCTGGGCTTCCGGATTTCAGATGATGCTCTTGCCACCCCATTGTGCCTTTTTATGCAAGATTCAGATTCTACACCTACCACCCTAGAACACAGTAAAGGAAAGACACTAAGGGTAATGCTGCTCAATGCCCAAGGTCTCAACCTCAAGCTGCACACACTCTATGCCCTTCTCAGTATGTAGCACATTGATGTCTGTGCTGTGCCTGAAACCTGGTTCACAGCTTCTGACAGCACCCGGCACTATCGGGTGTTACCTCATATCATGCATTCCGCACCAGCATCCCGACAACACCAAGAAGGATGGTGGGTGTCCATATTCATCAAGGACACCCTCACCTCATGGTTGGTGGCAACACATGATGCATCGGAGACCATCCAGGTGCCAGTGACCGTAGGCAAGACTGCTCTGCAGTTTGTAGCATGTTACATGCCACCCGCTCAAACTCAGGTACCTCACACAGCTATCCTGCAAACACTGAAGGGGATAAATGTATCTCCAAACACCATCCTACTGGGTGATTCCAACTATCCACATATAGACTGGGATCACTAATCATGCCACAACACTCTAACACAAAGGTTCCAAGAGTTCATACACTGAAATGCCATGGAACAACTGGTCCCAATCCCCTCAAGTGGAGGCAACATTCTAGAACACATCATCACGAACATGGGGTCACACTGTTCAACACCAGACGTATACCCATCATTGGTGAGATCAGATCATGGACTACTCTCAGTGGGAGTCCACATCCCACCCACACCCCAGATGGGAAAAGAAACAGTGAAGACCTTCTCAAATGCCGACTTCACATTTCTGAGGACTGGTGTGGTCTCTTTCAAGGCCCCCAGGCCAGCGGACACCATTACCCAAGCCACTGTATCACTTAGAAATGCCTTCTACCAGCACCTCCAGGACTGCATGGATCAGGCAATCCCAAAAAAAAGACTCTTTGTACCACAGGCAAGCATCCAGTCTGGTGGACCCTAGCCATAACCAAGCTGTACAACACAAGGAAGGAGCTACTACCAGATAGAGCGTAATCCGTGAGGGGAAGACACCCTGCTCATTGTGAGTAAAACACTGGGTTCCCCATACAATCATCCGAGGCATGTTTTGAGAGTAAACCCACTCAGGACTCCAGGGACAATCATGAGGCCTTTTTTACCTATGTTTGAAACCTGGTAGGAACTCCCAGATATGCTCAGACTTAGTTCAGAATGATGTTGATATCACTGCACCTACAGACATTGGCAACATACTGGCTGACAGGTTCAGTGCAGATTTCCCCCCCCCAACTGGAGGGGTATGTACACCAGAGGATTGTAGCCCCCCAAACATCTCCACTGCTGGGGTGGGAACTGCTCAATCCAAGGCAGAAAACACTTTATCCATGGGACCAGATGGTGTCCCCAGTTGTGTGCTCCATGAACTCAATGAGTAATTACACCCACAGTTAGGGCAGCTGTTTAATCTTAGCCTCATCTCAGGATATGTTCCCAAGGAGTGGCATACAGCAATGGTGGACCCACTTCACAAAGGAGGTGCCTCCACCAACCCCAGAAACTACCATCCCATCAGCTTGACAAGCCTGTTCTGCTAAGCTATGAAGAGGATCATAATGGGAATTCTAAATGCAGACATAGGAGACATGCAGACATTGGATCCAATCCAGTTTGGCTTTGTCAAGGGCAGATCATGCCTTGTAAACTTGGTTGACTTTTTCAAAACACTCACCCAGGCCATTGACGTGGGCAAGGCAGTCCACACAGCCTACCTTGACCTGGCAAAGGCTTTCGACACAATACCCCACTCAGGTATCATTGAAAACATCACCAGCTTAATTGTGAACCCATACATCACAGCATGGGTTGCAAACTGGCTAAGTGACGGAACACACAGGGTCAAAGTTGCTGGTGCCAGTTCACACTCCAGAGCTGTCACAAGTGGTGTCCCACAGGGCTCAGTCCTGGGCCCACATTTGTTCAGTATCTACTTTTCAGAAGTACGAGCAAACACAGGAGGATTATGGCTGACAAAGTTTGAAGATGACTGCAAACTGGGAAGCATAGTTGGAAACCCATCTGACACAGACATCCTTCAGAAGGGTCTCATAGACACGGATAACTGGTGCCACAGCCATGGCCTTACATTAAACACTAAACAATGCATAGCCATACCCTTCAGGAAGAACAAGGTTACCACTACTTCCCATCTAGGTGGCAATCCTCTAAGCACAACGTAGGTTATCAGGGACCTGGGCACCCAGATTGACAGTGACCTTTTGTTTGACACTCACATTGCCAGGGTAGTTTGGAAGGCCTTCTACATTGGCCACCTCATCATGCAATGATTCACATCTAGATCAAGGGAGGTCATTGTTCCCCTGTACTCATCACTCATCAGACCAATGATTGCATACAATGCCCCATTCAGATTGGATGGGCCCACAAATTCCTCGACAGGAGGTGAAAGGGTCTCAAACATATTTCTTATGCTGCCCGACTGAAGGAATTCCAGCTGTATTCAGTCGCTTACTGTCTGCTCAGAGGTGACCTGTGCCTGACATACAAGGCTATGTCCAACCCAGAATTAATGAACATGCTTCACCTCAAGACCTCTACATCCATCAGAACTACAAGGGCAGGAGACCTAAACCTCAACACAGATATTAATAGGATGTGCTGGAGGGACAGATTCATCACCCAGAGAGTCCATATGCTGTGGAACAACATCCTGGTACATGTGAGGCTGAGCACCTCACTGGTTTTGTTCAAGTGAGATCTTGACCAATGGATGGGAGATTGCAGGTATACCCCAGGGATAACCTCAGTATCACTGCTTGACAGAGGCACAGCAAAATAATGGGCATATTATCCATCAACTTGCAGGGCTGGCAGAAGCCACAAAACTCTGGGCTAGGCTTATTAATGCCCTAGGGCAGATAGCCTAGTATGAACCTATGAACCTATGGACATAGGCCTGGGGCAGTTCCTGCTATTAGGACAGTGGTCTGCAGCAAGCTATATAGTAGTAGTCGGTTTTAGCCATTGGTTTTGACCATGGCTATTCCATGTTGCTTCTTGTTGTGGTACAAACATGGGTGTGTGGTTATCCATGCTATTTATTGCTAGTCACCCTCATTTTGTATCTTGTTCCATGTTTTTGCACATGTACATCACTGTATGACGTGCAGCTGTTTCCGCAGGGTCATATGCGTGGATATGGATGTTAGTTGGGGTCCTCAGGTGTGCATATTGTACATGATATTACACTACTTAACACATGGCATTCATGCCTCAGGTGGTGCTGCAGGGCCACCTCTGTCGGATACACATACTACACTCCCTGTACGTTTGGAAGCAGGTTGTGTCATGTTAGGCATCCCTGTTACTGTATGAGTGAGTCAGAGCGGTATCAGTCCCAGTGTTCCTACTGACCAAGCGTATGTGCTATGCGTTGCCTCTTTGCCAAGGCCAGGGCATACTGGGCACGCCTCCTTCTGCCTACTGGGACAAGGTCAGGTTGTTCCTCCTCCGAGTCACCCCCTGCCTGTGGTGGCCTTGGCAATGGTGGGGGGATGTTTCGCCCAGCCCTGTGCTGGTCCTGCTGCAGCTGTTTCCGCAGGATCATATTATGTAGCATAGCACATATCATGATCATTTGGGTACATGTAGTTGGTGTGTACTGCAAAGCTCCACCAGACATGTCCAGACACCGGAACCGTGACTTGAGCAGCCCAAACACATGCTCTATGATATTACGTGTTTGTGCGTGTGCCTCATTATGGCGTTCCTGTTCAGGTGTGTGTGCATTTCTGATGGGTGTCATCAGCCACGGCTCAAGTGCATAACCTGCATCCCCCACTAGGTGTCCGTGTGGGAAGTCCCCATTGGCAAATGATTGGTACAGCTGCGTCAGATGCCAGATGTGGGAATCGTGGTAGCTCCCAGGGCAGCCAGCACACACATTCATTATTATGCCCTGGGCATCACACACGACCTGGCAGTTGATGGAGGGGTATCCCTTGCGGTTAATGTAGGCTCTACCCTGCTCACCGGCTGGTGCTTTGATGCATATGTACGTGCAGTCTATTGCACCCAGCACCTCAGGGTATCCCGCTATTTGCTGGAAGAGACGCATATTGCTGGCCACAACCTCACGGTCATTAGGGACATATATATGATCACTGACATGTGGTGACATGGCATCCAGGAACTGGTGCAGTACCCTGGAGGCTGATGCCTGTGATATCCCCATCATATCGCCAGTTGGTCTCTGGAAGGTACCTGTTGCTAGTATTCTTAGGCCAACACATACCTTGGTTTCCACTGGGATGGGTTCCCCTCTGTTGGTTCTGTGTGTGAGGCGTGGCCTGCACAGCTCAACAATCTGCTGCAGGAGCTCTCTGTCCACTCTATAGTGCTCTACTATCTCCAGCTCATGTAACCCATGGTAGGTGACCCTGGGCCTGTATACTCTTCTCCTTCTCCTCACTCTGGGTTGTCTGTCAGCATCTGCATTGTCACCACCCTCAGCAATTCGCCTATGCCTGACTATAATAGCTATGGCAGCCCCTAGCATTTCTGCTCTGAGTTCAGCTTTTTTCAGTTTTCAATTCTGATAGCTTAGTTTCTGGCAGTATCTGTTGTGAGAAACAGCCTGCACTGCTCCTTGCAGTGTTTTAAGTGCTGGGTTGGGCTTCTAGTCTGCCTGTGTAATTGCCTGCTTCTAATTGTTTCCACCAATTAACTCCAGTAGTATCCTCTGGCAGTTTACCTGGATTTTAGTTGTTTCCTGTTTCCTCTCTGTTTCCTGAGGGGGAGCAATGTGCACACCAGCTTACACAAGCTTACAGTCACTTAAACACGTGCACACATCCTTACACAGTGTTACACGCACGCACACATCCTTACACGGTGTTAGCTAGGCTGATTCATGCTAAAACGCGTGCACACTGCCTTCCACACGTGCACGCCCGCGCAAACCATTGTAAACAGTTTGCAACACGCTCCCACATGTTGAACCTGCCTTACATCGCTGCAAGACACGCAAGATGCACGTATATCAAGAAACTTTGAGTGTAGGGATAGCGTATACCCTCAATTTCTTGACTTTCCTAGTGTTCTGTTGGGACACACCTCCCTCCCTGATGTCTGTCTGTCATCTGTTACCTTACATTGCCCTCCAATCTGGTACATTTATTACTATCCTTCCCCCCGTGATGTCACCTACCTCTTACTCTGTTCCTCCCCCTTCTCTAACTCTTACACTACTCAGACAGTGCTCATTACCTATGTGGCAGTGTGATTCAGTATTGTAACCCTCATTTACATAGGATTGCCTAGTAATGCTTAGTTACATGTCTTACACGGAGCTTCCCCCCCTTGACAACCACTAAACGGAGGCCATATTGTTTTTGGTCTGCAAGTCCCTCCATTGACATTTCATGTAATACATAAATCCCACAATTGTGGGTTTATAAGCTTCGGTTTTCAGTTTTAGGTAGCGCACCCCATTTGCGCGGGTGTGCGCTGCAGTTAAACACAAAAATCCCGTGAAAAAAAGTTATATAACTTATTTTTGCAACACTTTTCATGCCAATGGCCACATATTTGGCCATTGGCATGCTTAATGAAACATATGCACCCTTTATTTGGAGCTGACATAGCTCCGTTTTTAATTTTGCAGAAATGTACTCAGTTGTCAGGTGAGTACATTTCTGCAGCTAACACGTCCATTACACGGACTGGTTTCTGCTTCGTGGATCGCTGAAATACCTCATTTGCATATCTTTGAGCTGCAAATGAGGTATTGAGCATTTCCACGCTCAGTCCGTGTAAGAGACGTGTTAGCTGTCTCTTACACGGAGATTTGGGCTGTTCCTGAATCAGGAGGCTTACACGGAGGCTTACACTACTCTTGAACTCCGTGTAAGCCTTCCTGAATCTGGCCCATTGTTTATTGCCTTTTTTTGTAAATAACACCTTTTAAACTCTCATGTTTGTGTGCAATATAGTATATTATGGCATATATGGAAAGACTAGGAATGCACTGGCTGTTATTGCATAAAGGATACTTCTTGCTGATAACATTTCAGTTTTTATACTTTTAATAGCTTTTATTGTTCACAAAATGCATGTGTTAATATTATGCTTTTAAGTTGATTTTTCAGAAAATGCTCTGGAATGCAAGGGTGTGGGTAGGCTGTTAAACATGCAGAATTCCACTCAGCAGTGGTGCCAATGAGTTAAAACAGACTTCTTCAGAATAAATAAGGCAATAGTAAAGTCCTTACCAAACCACATGATAATCACATGGCTTCAAAAAAAAAAATCACAATATTTCATATAAGTATATAATAAAACAGTTATACAATATATACAGCATATACATAATTTGTTTATCTGCTTGCAAGTTGAAACAATTATTTCCTTTGTAACCTCTTAGTTTTAAGAAAACATTAGCAGGCAGATTCAATAAACCCTACTTGGCCCACTAAGACCATATACTCATCACAGCATGATGCACACATGGTAGTGCACAGTTTTGTATTCAGTAAGTGTCCCTTTATGGTGTGTGCAGAGCTGCACAACCACAGTATACACCATGGAATGGTAATTACAGCATAAGCAGCTGAATTGTATGCTAATGAACCAATCCAAGATGGAGGAGCTATTCAACAAGCTATAAAGCAATTGTGTAGACTCAGTGCTGGTTTTCCCTGTGAATTCCAAAACCTACTGGAATACAGCCACAGAAATGATTCTCCAAAGAAAAAATGTTAGCAGCTGCTGTTGCTTTAATTTGTGTGTATGTGCAAAAGGCTGAAGTCTATGCTGCTGCTGCTGCTGCTAATAAACCAAGGCCATGAAGGAGAAGAGTTTTCACATCTCAGTTAATGCATCACAATCTGCATGTGGTGAAAATTGTAGATCACTACAGCATGACTAGTAACACACTACTCTGCAACCTCTGTTTTCTCAACTCTGACCTAGTGCAAACCAAGGGGAACCCATACCAGTGGAGACAAAGGTATGTATAGCTACAGGAAGCATTCAGGGACCAACAGGGGACATGCTGGGAACATGACAGGCATCAGCAAACAGGATCCTCCATCAATTCCTGAATGCTATGCTCCAACATGCCAGTGACCGCACATATTTTCACCATACACCTGAGGACAGGCCCACAAATATGCAAGAGTTCTACCATGTAGCACACTACCCTGAAGTACCGGATGCCACAGATTGTACATATATGCAAATCAAGACACCACCCAGGGAACAGGGAAGGGTCCACATACATAGAATGGGCTTCCACTCCATTAATTGACAAGTCATGTGTAATGCTAAGGGAATCATCTTGAATGTGTGTGTGCTGACAACCCAAGCAGTTACCAAGACTCATATATCAGGCACATCTCTCAACGGTATCAGATGTTCACTAGTGGTGATATTCCACAGGGTGATTTACTGGGGGTTGCAGGTTATGCACTGCAACCATGGCTGATCACTCCCATCAGAAATGCACACACACCCACTTTAGAACACCATAATGAGGCACAGACTCAAAAACCAGAGATATCACAGAGTGTATGTTTGGGTTGCTGAAGTCATGGTTCCACTGCCTAGATACATCTGGGGTAGCCCTGTAGTACAATCCAAGTACATGTACTGAAATCTTCACCATCTGTGTCATGCATCACAACATCATCCTGAGAAAACAGCTTCAGCAGGATCAACAAAGGGACGGTGCACATATCCCACCACCAATGGCAAGGTCACCACAGCCACAAACAGTTGAGGAGTCAGAGGGGAAACTAGCAGCTACTGTGGGTGTAGGTAGATGTAGGCATGCTCAATATGCCCTATAGCACACACACTCACCACCTAAGTGGCTAAAACCTTCCTCCTACACACATACATATAGTAACATTGATGTTAGGCAATGCTCACAACCTTTACCTACCCATATAATGGCTGCGTATGCCTAGCATCAGACAGACTCAGCCCTGAACTAAAACTGTAGCAACTGCTGAATTTACAAGGTAAGTGTTGAACCTGGAGTGTTCAAAAAGAATTGTATAATAATACAAATGAATGGCATATCATTGCATGTTGTTACTTGGTAATGTAAGGAAGTAAAAGTAGGTGATTTGTACAGCAATGACTTTACCATGTGACAATAGAGACTTATGTGAATGCATGTGTCCCCTATCAAATAATAAGCCTCAGGCATCAAAGAGTAACATATCTGTACCTCTCAGAAGTACTGATAGTCATCAAATGTCCTCAGTTTGGCCTCATACTTTTGTACTGGAAACTCATTAAAGAAAGAAGTTAGAAAGTAATGAGACACATTTCAGTTTCAGATTTTATAATCCTCAGAAGAGTCTTAAAAATACTAATGGAAAAAATGTTTGGATTCTATCAATTGTAAAACTTTCTAAAACCAAAATATGTGAAAAGTACAATTAGCAAAACAACATAACAAACGCAGATATACTAACCACTAAGTCAGCTATGCAGCCTGAGCATCATAGGAGGTTACTAGGCTATTGGCATTGAGGCTTTTATAAGCCTAGCCAAGAGTTTGGCCCATGTTTAGACAAATCAGCACCCGATACAAGCTTTTGTTTCCCTGAATCCAAAAGATAGATAACAAGGATATGGTACAGTTATCATCACTTGCATAGGATGCTCTGTGTGTGTGTGGGGGGGACTAGGCTGAAACAAAAGGTAAGTGAGTTCAAGTAAGTAAGAAAGAGAAAAAAGCAGACATTTGGATAAAATAACAAATGGGCACTGCAATTAAATGAGCTTTAAGCCTCACAGCTGAACCATGTAACTGCTGTGTATGTGTCTGTATGGGCTCTCCAAGTGAACTTGGTGTGTGAGTGTCTCTAAGAACACAACCAAGCTCTATGCTAGCTCTACATCCTGGCATGTCAGATAGGTGTGAGCCATGCATGGTAGAGGTGGCAGTTCATCATTGTTGTACCTGACGAAGAGAACTGGATCTGCCAGGAGTTGCACTGGCACCTCCACCCCCACAGCCAGATGCCCTGCTACTACCTGAATGTGACTTATGATGGTCAAGCTCTCCTCACAAGGACATCCAGGATCATACCCTATGGCCTGCCATGTCTGGTGTGGACACTTCAGACACTGATGGAGCAGTGGAAGTAGTGCCACTATGCCACTATAGGAGCATGATCAGACACAGCCTCATCGGTTAGCATCAAATGATGTTGCTGACCTATGCCCACTTGGATGCCATCCCCCATCCAGCAAACATTCCACCACAGACACCAACCATTCCAATGTGTCAGTCATCTGATCCATTGAATCAGCAACACGGTGGAGGCAGTCATGCATGTCAACCTCTGCCACATCTACAACCCTAAGCATTTCTCTGGAGGACCTATTGGAACATGCCCGTGTCTCCATGATGGCCCTAAACATATATCGAGTGGCACGAGAAGACACACCAGGATCAGGTGGATGATGGACAGTAGGCCTCCTCCAAGAGCCCTTAGCAACCCTCCTGCGTGGCACCTTGCCCACACTTCGGCTACAGCCAGAGTCAACAGGCAGTGAAGCCGCAGTAACCACACTACCCTGAGCAAGTGTCTCACCCTTCTCCTGTCCAATATCTGAGGATTCACTGGAATGTATTGTCATAGGCCTACTGGATGTATCTGATGGAATTACAGGGGATGGCTGAATGTCAACCTCAGTGTCAGATTCAACCTCTGCACCCCACCCCTGACTCAGCCTTTGTTTTGGTGCCATCATCATCAGAGTCTGCTGATACTCTGACATCAGGTGTTACAAGACACATACCTCCACTTTCAAGATCACTTACTACTATAGTCCAATATATGCTAACAAACTAACAGTGGTGCCTCTATTACAGACAGTACAGCAATAACAATCTACAGTTCCAACACCCACATCACAAAATAAATATTTCTTTGAACTGCTTAATCAATACTGACATAAAAATGTTTGGCTTACCATGTGAAGAAGATAGCAGGCTCCTGGAATAAGTTAAGCAAAAGGTAAGGGCACTATCAACACAATTAACAATAACACAGGGGCTTAAAACTTTTTGCCATCTATATGTCCATTAATGATATTTTTAACAAGAACTCAGACAACACATCCACACCAAACCTATGTGTAATCCTCCAGAATGTGTTGTTAACTTTATGAATCTACAAATGTACCCCCTAAAATATTATGTTAAACAGAACTTTAAGTATTGCTGTCAATATTTTACTACACAACAAGTCTTTAATAACTGAGAGAGCTAAGCCTACCTGGAAGCTCTTCCTGGGACATACTCCCTGAAACAGTAGCACCAACATCAATGAGTTGCTGTTGTGCCCTTTCCAGTGAGCTGTCTGTATCCCAAACAGTAGACAAGAACTTTTCATCTGGTGTAAGTTGTGGCTCTGTAACAGCAGCTCTCCCCATTGGCCGTCTGTTCAAAGGCAACTTCAGCTGCTCTCCTCCCAACCAATGAAACCATGTATGTGGCCCTATTGCATACCTGATCATATGTCCTGCTCTGGCCACCTACTGTGTTCACATCAGCCACTGTCTGCTGCCAAACTTGCATTCTGCCATACATATCCCCATGTCCCCTCTCATGCAAAAAGGCACCATTTCACCTAAATGCTTCTGCAATTACTTCATTCTCAGGGTCACTGAAGGGGAGTTTGTGGGATTGGGGCAACTGGATGCCAATAGTCCTAGGTGACATAAAACAGAAGAGAAGGATAATGCACATAAGTTTCACAGAAATAAAAGTCCTGCTTAGATATAACACATAAAAGGTAGCATTTCACTATTGCCCACTGAAGAAATATAAAACAGTCAATATATTCAAATATAAAAAAGGAATAATGTGGTTGCGACATATTATAGTCTCACACAAAGCACAGTGTGGTTTGTGATGTAAAATGCTTGCAACTAGGATTGTGTTTGTGTAGTTTCTTTTCTTTTATATAAATGTATGATTGCTTATGTCATATGTAATGGTTTAATAAAGATGTTTCTTGTTTAAAAAAATGGTGGGGGGTAAGAATTGAATAATTTATGTAATGTTGCCTAGGTTGTATGTTGTTAAGGTTAATTTGTTAAAACATTTTGATTACGTTTGCATAAATGTAAATTTGCCTATGTCAGAAGTGATAATTCAGTAAAGGTATTTAAAAAAGCAAGGCTGGATCTCAAAACAAGGAATTTAACAATAGCACATTTTGTTTCTACCAACACAGAAATGGAACTTGACTCCCCCACCCCCAAAATAATAGGCAAATGAGACATTTTGCTAACAGTCAATGAACTGCTAAAAGTGCTATCAAATAAACTGTCCCTGAAACTTGTACACATTTACCACAGAACATTCAATTTTATGCAATTGCCAGTCACATCTGTCTGTGCCAGCACTCCCATAGAGGTTTGAATAGACCATCCTAGAAGGCAAACACCTCTGTGACAATATAGGATATTTTCATTTTACAGAAATAACAATAGCAGAATGTAAAGAGAAAAACAGTTGTAACATTATCACTTGTGATAACAGTTAATAAGACTGTGCATCTGAGAAAGTAAAATGCCCTGATAAACATGCTTATGCTATCAGTACACTTCTAAGACATGCATACAGATAAAAGTAGTGTTTGCTAATGCATATATATATATATATATATATATATATATATATATATATATATATATATATATATATATTATACACAGCAAATTTTTTCTTGGTGATATTTCATTTCAGCATATTCAGTATATAGCTGAAAAATGCAAGCATACATCATCAGGATCAGTAGTCTTCTGTGCAAATATATCCCAAAGTTATATCTCCTTCTGTGTTATCCACATACACAATTCTCCTCACCTTCATGACTGTGAGCATGGTTATGATTCTAATGAGGTGTGAACACATTAGAATTGCTGAATCCCAAATACCTGGCTTCATGTAGCATATGTAAATATAATGCAGACACTTCTTCCTTGGTGTTTGTTGCTAATGGATTGCAACTGTGAATGATCATTGGTAGGGAGAAGAAAAACACAACAACAGTTCAGACTCCCTTACCTCCAGTGAGTGTGTCTACCAAGATAGACTTACAAATGTAGAATTAATTGTATCAATGTTTTAAATACAAGAAAGCAGTGCATATTTCACAGTTTCTGTTCAGATACATCCAACCTCCCCTTGATTTCTTGACAACTGTATATTATTGCCATTTAATATACTCACACATTTTAAGAACAATGTTACAGAATGCCTTACCGACTGCATGTCTCAGATTACTGGTCAGATAAAACATGAATGAGCAACAAACAGAGAGAGATAAGACAGAGCTGCATGTATGCAAACAGTCATACATGGTTGTATAATCAATCAGTGAACTACATATGAAGTTAATACTCGTATAAACAATTATCATGTTTTGTTAATACTGCAGATGATGTTGCAGTTGCTTGTATGCTCAATGATTTTTATTATGTTCTGCAAAGCTGTTTCTGTGACAGAGATAAGACACCCTTACTATGTTTTAAAGTTTCATTGGAGTTAGAATTCAAATCCAGACCTGTGTAAAAATATTTCATGTGTACAAACATAAATTTTGTAGTGCTGTTTAATTAATAGATTTAGTTTCCTCCTTTATTTCTAATTTTCTTTTTTATGCCAGTATTTGCATGGTGAGTAACTTAGAGCAAACAGGGGAAACAGAGAAACACAATGAATGTCATGTTTAGCTGTGCATATCTCATTTGTGCAACAATTAGCAGTGCACAAACCTGGACTACAGAAAGCAGATAAAACACCTGCAGACTGGAAGCAGACAGTCAACAATTTCAAAACAGATACATTCTATTAATTCTGTTGAACACCACACAAGCATGCTAAGCAGCTTTGCATGGCAGTTAACATACAGAAGTTAAGAATGAATAGGGAATTATGCAACTGTTATTTTACTATTCATGTTACAGCAGGTGTAAGTGTGTTTTAATAAAGGAAGTGTAACATATTTTTACTTCACTTTTTGGCCTCTATATTAGGGCAGAGTTTGGCATTGCTCATCAATGCCAAACAATAGTGAACAGATCTTCTGCGGTTTTGTTACCTCCAATGAATATGCTGCACTACATCACAACACAGTAATACACTGTGAATGTGGTGTAAATTATAATTTCATTGCGTTGTCACTACTTATGTAAAGGTATTACATATACCTGTGTCCAAACTTACCTGGGCTCAAAAAGAAATGTGTCATGCATTTTTTATACCTGCTGCCACAGAGTCAGCTAAGAAGCAAGTGTGTTTCAGACCCTCAATATTGAAAATTTTAGCTTTGAAGCTTGAGTTTGCACACTGCTTAATTAATCACAAACATGGAAAGTGGTAAAGATGTGTACCTCATATGCTCAAACACTTGACTAACCATTGCTCAAACCTACTGCTCTGCAGTGTGCTATGCAAAGTGACAGTAGCACATATTACTTCTGTTTGCTATCCATTTAGTGCTCATGCTATGAAACTACATGTGGAAACACAAACAAAATAAAGTAGTTATGTAAAAAAAGGACCTCCCCCCATGCATTGCAACCTTGGTTGCTCAATATTTGTTCACAAATATGTCAACTACACTACATAAATTAATAGAAAATGTTATCTTATATACCATGCACATCTTTAGAATAACAATACACATTCAGATTTTCCAGTACTTGTAGTAATGTGGACACCCGTTTGCATGTAGTAATGTGGACACCTGTTTGTATGTAGTTTGTAAAGCTGTCTCAAAGTATACTTGCACATTGGAAACATAACCGCCAAATACTACACATAATATGGTAAAATGCAGAACTTTAATATCTTGAAAATTGGATATCACTAGCTATCCATTTCATGCAGGCCTTATAACATCTTCTCTCCAACATCCACTGCTGATGTCATCCATTATAAGTTGTCCTGCAGCCTAGTAAAAGTCAGACTTGTGCTGTGGCACTTGTGTAAAATACAGAGTTCTGTAGTGTGTGCACTTAGGTAGGGATTCTGTTCTCACTGCAGTCAACTGAGGTGTGTGTGTGTGTGTGTGTGTGTGTGTGTGTGTGTGTGTGTGTGTGTGTGTGTGTGTGTGTGTGTGTGTGTGTGTGTGTGTGTGTGTGTGTGCATACTTGCTTGACATTAGATAGAGCATTTTACACCAGCATGTGGAATACTGCTTTTACCATCTTCCTCTTACTCGACTCTGCCGATGTCCTCAGCTATAAATGATTTGTGGATGTGCAGTATTCCCATCAGGGCAGGATCAGAGACTGCCATGTAGGCCAGGCACAATTCACCTCATCCAATACAATACAGATTACAGTGACAGGGTTTCAGTCTATCCATATGCATCATGGTATGGTTTGTAGTTCCTGTATTATCTTGGTGAGAAACCCCTGTGGTCTGTCCAGCTGCTGCAGGTGTCTGGTGAGGTAGATGCAAAAGGGAGTATTATACTTTATTAGTGTTCTGATGAGGTTCAAGTACAGTGCTGTTGTATCATCCTCAGATCTGGATAAGATGGTCTGACTTATGAAGTTCACAACATAGCCTTTCCATACCACTTTGGACACTTGGCAGTCATAGTTCAGATTGCTATCTACATGTGTTCCCAGATTTTGCACCATTGGGTTTCAGTATAGGGGGTGTGTTGTCAATGCTGTAATTAGCAGGGAATTCCACTTTGCAGAAGACCAAAATAATGACACAGTTTTGTATTTATTTGTAGACCATGTGGCTTTGGCACCAATCATTTGTCTGTTTTAGCCCTTCCTGTAGTATGTTAACATCACTGGTGGATTCAATGATTGCACCCAATATGCAAAAATCAGCAAACGTGATAAGGGAAAGGCTGTATACTTTAGCCTGGACTGTCAAGAAATTAATTTCAAACAGTAAAGGGACAAACACAGATCCTTGGGGTACACCAGTGGTGACAGCTCTACTAGTAGAGGTTGATTCACCAACTTTGACAGTATGTTTTCTGTTTGTGAACCAACTTAACCATCTAGTGATGTAAGGGTTAATTCAATTTTTTTTAATTCCTCCAAGTCTTTTGCGTTTCTAATACCATAATGGGAATGGACCCCATTCCTAAGTCAAAGTATGATTAAAGTTCATGAAATTAATATTGTTTCACTCTTTGATTTCAGCCAGTAGTGCTCTTCCTAGCACCTGCAATGTGCCCAGTAATGATGCTTTCTGCAATTCATATGGAGTTACATACATTGGTAGCATATCTAAATATGATTGTAGACTCTTTGTATAACACCTGTTGCCCCTACTGCTATTGGAACTGTCTGGGTGTCTTTCTTCCACATTGCTCTTGTTTCTGTTTGCAAATCCTGATATTTTATGACTTTGTGTGTCTCTGTATGCAAAACACTGTAGTCACTGGGCATGGAGATTTCAATGAGCAATACTACTTTTGTCTTTTTTTCTTGGACCACTATATCCAGTTTTCTAGCATCTATCTTTTGAGCTGTTTGTAATGGATGACCCCATGTAATGTTGACTCCTTTATTTTCTATGATGCTTTGAGGCTCATATTTCCAGTGTTTTTCAGCCACTTCAATACCATAATGTTTACAAAATCCCCAGTGCAACAGTCTTGCCACATTATTATGCCTTTCGGTATATACAGTCCTTCTGCCACTAGTAACTTTTATCCATAGCTGGGAGTTTTTCTCAATTTTACCTGAGTGGGAACATGTATTCAAGCTCTAGGCCAGATTAAGACAGGCAGTATGGACTATCTTACCATTATCCAGGCCTATTACATTGAATAATTGGGCTGTGACAACATCACAGATTGCCTATAGCAAGATGCAGAACATACACCTACCTGACATGGTTGGATCCACAATTTAACACACCCTCCAGACAGACTATGTTCAGCAACATCCATCCATCCATCTAAGTTGGGGGGGACAGCACCTGATACATGCATGTATAGACACATCCTGACTCTCCTCACCTGTGAGGTAGACAACATGTCATTGTCGACCTTTTCTAAATGGATACTGGTAACATCCCAGCTGTATGCAACAGATGTGTGAGTTGCTAATGCTACATCCATGTCTATTACATCAATTAAATGTCCTCAAAGAGGTCATTGGGGCATTGAATGATGACAGCACTATCACACTGTGGAACTTGACCAGGTCAAGGCATTTGACACAAATCCACATGAGGTATTCACTCAACACCGTCAGATGTGGCCATACACACCTATATCACCAAGTGGGTAGACCACTGGATTACGTATGTGGCATCTAAATATGTTGAAATGGGTGAAGTGACCTATATCTTAGGTCCAGTGATCAGGTTCATCCATCAGGGATGTCTGCTATTCCCTTTTCTGTCCATTATTTAAGTCATAGACATCACAAATGATATCCTGTGCCCAAACAGCTGTCTGGAGGATTACAGATTGTGGATAATCATTGACACCAGCTGTGATAGTACTATAATACAGACAGTATCACCACACACCAAAGATTGCAACCAGAGCTGTGGCAACATATGAAATGAAAGAAAAACATGGGGGTATTTTTTACATTATGAAAACAAATGCACAGCCCAAGGATAATGTAGACATCACACCATATAAGCAGACCAATTGGTATGTGACCTGTGTCCTGGGGTAGATGGTATGTGGAAAGTCCAGCAGAATGTAGCCACTGTAGTGACTACTCCCTTGTATGTAACACAACTACTGAATATGTGCAGGACATCCACATCAAACGCCATAATACATCCAGAGTTCAGAGCCTTCATCACACCAATACTAAGTAAAATGCACCCCTCGTCATGTACCTCCCTACACATCTTGCAGGAATGTGAAACTGAAGTGTACCACCTTTTCCCCAGTGAGCTGTCACACATCTTATTGGCCACACCTAGATATTTTTTTTGTGGCATAAACATTACTGTCTGATGGTGCAGAACCCACACCAAGGTGTTATACCAGATGCATGTGTGATACCTCTTGCTGTGATGCACACAGTTCATACATAACCATTTGACACCATTGATGGCATGGGCTAAATTCATGACATTGTGGATTGCGCCATATTTTTATATATGCCATGCACACCAGTCAACTAGCCTGTATCAATCATAATGTCATATACAGGTATAGAAGTGTCCCTCTTAACACCTCCAGCAGTTATTACAGTGTCAGGACAGTGTGCTTGATTACCCTCATAGATTGCTGACATGTCATAATAGTTGTTCAAGTGTGTTTGTGTGGAACCATCTGTGATCTCTCAGAATCACATATGTTTGTGTCAGAGACACGGGATTACTGGTGGTATTATTCTGATAATGTCCATGATTGTGCATGCTTCTTTTACTATTGTCCATGAGCCTGTAACTGTGTCCCACTTGCTGGAGACCTCTCCTGACATTACAGTCATATTCAGGCAAATCAGCTTGCACAGCTACATAATAAGCACCCAATCCCAATTGTATATAACATCCCTGGTAGATGTCCTCTTCATAGTTCATGTCAAGATGCTTATATCACAAAGATATCTTCTCCATTGTTATGTCACCTTGTCTGACAGTCACACAACATACATTTTCACTGTACAGTCCATACTGTACCATGTTGATATGCGTTTATTGTTCCTGCTACAACTGTCTTCAATTTGCATGCCCTCATCTGTTGTACATTATGATTTTTCACCTGTCCACTTTCCCTTTGTTCATTTCTACAATTCATCTCTGTGTTCCTATTCAATACATACTCACTTCCCCTGTTATTTTAAATGGCAGTCCATGTACCCTTACATATATCATTTACACAATTTTTGCACAGAATGCCTAGAATGGGATTTCACAATACTCTGCTCTGTATACAAGTCCTGTACTGTGTTTGGACTATATACATTACTATATGATAAACACTGGTAATCATTGTGGCATTCCATGCAGTTCTGCTAACCTACTTTGCCATAAGGTAAACAAGTTTGCTATTTATGTTACTTTATATGGTTTCCTAGCTGGCAACACTGTTGCCAACCAAGAAAGTTTAAATGTGGTGCACTGCATAAATATGTAATCACTGCTGCTCACTGCACAAACACATAGATGTTTATAGATTCATTTAATCCAGAATATTTATCTGCCTGCAGATGAAGTTGCCACATTTTTCTAATTTCAAGTTTATTTTTTATAGTTGCCCTCCACAAACCTATTGGCTCATGGTGCAATATATATAAACATTTTGTTTATATTAAAATCAGGTAAAAAATAGCTGCTATATTTAGTGTCTCGATAACAGCAATAAAATCTGTTAGTTAAAAAATGGCAAGACACCTTGGCAGAGCAACAGTCACTATTCCAGTTTCAGTTCTTTACTTACAGTTAATGAAAAGCAAATTTGAAATAAATGCCTCAGATAGTTGAAGATAACCATCCAAATTGATAACCAAAAGCAAGTTTATGTTGGACAATAACTGTCTGTTAAGATAGCAGTTGTTAAAGTTGCACACCTTCTGCAAACAGTTTGCTGTAAAATAGTCAACGAAACATGCTGGCTGTTTAAATCCCAGTAAGTTTTTTGAATTAACAGGTCAGTCTTCACCTCACCAAACACCAAGCAGAAACTTGTTCCACAATTAAACAAAACAATCTATTATGTGTTGAAATTCGGTCTTCACCTCATTACAAATTGAAACAGCTGTCCAAAATGCACTTTTGAAAGGACCACAACAATGTAGTCTTGTAAATACGAACACTTTATTGACAAAAGACTGGCAAGCGCTTTCACCTTATAGGCTTCCTCAGGCCTGAGACTACCTGTGACTACCTCAGTTACACTTGAAAAACCCTCTAAGCCCCACCCTACCCTAACCTCATTTCCTCCTAAACATCCCTCTATCCCATTTCACCTTATTCCCCTCCTATTCACTTAATTCCTGCCTCTCTGTAAATCTACCGCACTTGAAGATGTTCCAGGGCAAAATGGTCTGTTCCAAACCTCATTTGCCTGGTCCACTTCAATAAACACACAACACCGAATGACATTTGATGACCTTTATTACACTTCCTTAAACATCATTGTTAATCAATAGTTATTAATTTCCACCAAAACATGACACAGGTGATAATCCAACACCAGAGCGGGAACAGAAGAGGACAAGCCTGCCCCTTTTCTCCACCCACCAGCCTGACCAGGCTGTTCTGCCTTTCTCCGACCAAACTTCCAGCAATCTAACCACCAGTAAGGTGGCAGGTCAAACATCATTCAGTGTACCCATCCTACCTAATCAAGCTGTATCACAATCATTACCTCCTAATCCTATACAACCTTTTTTTTTTTTTTTTTTTTTGACCAATGAATGTAATATCCCTCTTAGATCTCTTTTACAATCCATGTAATAAAATGCTTCCATCACACTAACTTCCCATTATAAACCATAAGACACTTAAACCACCATCATGGCCGGAAACAGTATGACCTCAAAGCACCACCATCATGGCCGGCAGCAGTACGACCTCAAAAACACCACAAACAATAGACCTAGCCAGGCAAAACTAACCAACCCAATATACTAACAACTAGATAATGCCTAATGCCACCAAGTCACACAATGTCCATGACATGCTATTACCGACCAGAATATAGTGAAGCAGCTCAGACCAATCTATCCTGAAACTGCAGTAACTCAAGGCTAAACCTTCCCATCAAAACCCCCATCTAGCTCTCAAGCCTAACTTACTCAATGCAACCCACTAAACCCCTACCCCTGATGTCTGCAATAATATCTGGCCCATTAAAAAGAAGTCTCCCACTACCCATAAACAGTGTAAAAAGTCATCCTTAATGCTCCCCATACAAAATCAAACCAAGACAAGACATTATCTTGTGACTGCAGGAAGAAAAAACAAACCGACAACTCCATATTCAGCTGCACTGCTGGTAACCCATGGCTTCCTTTCATACTTCTCCATCAGCCAAAAACCTTCCTCAGCTTCTTCTCTCGCCTGTCAAGTCCACATTCTTCATTCCACAAAATACCAGCACTGCATGTTCCAATCAGCATTCCGAGTGATCTGTAAAAGAAAAGACTGTAAATACTCCACACGTGCATAAACCAATTTCTTAATGACCAATATACACCACCAAGGGCATATCTCATTTATCAACTGCATAAAATGCCGAGAGTAGCAGATGCAAAACACTCCTGAAAATTAAATGTCCTACAAAAGATCCCATAAATTTATCTCTTAACTCCCCTAGCAACAGTACCACAGATACCCCTCCAAAACAAAATAAAGTCTTATTTTATAGCTAAAATTATCATGCTTCTAGCAACGCAGAAGGTCTCAATAAAATTAATGACTAGACAAAGAAAATTAAAACCAATCACAAACCAGCTGTATTAATCTGTGTACTCATCCACTGTAGCCCAAAACAAAATGGATCCCCATCAACCAAAAACCCTGTCCTACAATTAACAAAGACACCAGTTGACTAAACGGTTAAAATAATCCAATAATCCTTCTTGCCAGCCAACCACCAAACCAACCCCCAAACTTATACCACCCCAACCCAACACCCCCATCCAAAGTTGTAGCAACTGCAAATCCCAATGAACCCTCTTTACAATGCACTGTCCACCCTTCCCTTAACCATAAAGGGAAACCTAATCATATACATACCTCTGACCACCAACCCCCAAATGCCACATCAAATCAAGTTAAAACTGGCCAATAAGCATCTCTTCTGCTTAACCTTTCCACAAAAAGATCAACCCAACTATTATGCCCCCAAAATCCAACCCATAAACCATATCGTTACTCCACTCCCCTTGTGGACAATTCCAAACTCCCTTAAGCAACCCCATCTATCCCTTCTAGTCTGCCTCTAACGCACCTTGGCCTCACTTGCCTCCATACTACTCCCTACTGCAACAAGCCTAACATAGTTTAATGAGCACCTAACAGTAATACACTTGTGCCCTATGTAAAACTACAATTCAAACATCCTAAAAAAAAACAAACAAACAAAAAAAACTGTCCAGTGCAATCCCCCATGAAGTCCCCCATGAAGTAGGTCCTGAAAACTCACCAATGATGTGCGGCCAAAAACTCCTCCAACGTATTATCTCTGAAGGATAAAACTGGATGAGCAACTGCAAATGCACCCCAAGAATTCCATGCAATGTATTTCCCTGAAAGGTAAAACTGGATGAGTAACTGTAAATGCACCCCAAGAATTTCACCCAATTCTCAGAAGCCTAACTGCGTACTTACCAAAGTAGTATTATCTGAAGCCTCATTACTCACCACTCTAGAGGCAAAAAATTCCCACACACCTGATCTCTGAATTCTAATTTATCCAGACCAGTAACTGCTGCTTACTCCACAGACTGCCATCTGTGACCTCATCATGACCACTCGGGTGACTTTCACGGCACAAGCACCATCACTTCTCACACCCACTTCCTTCGGCCATCAACTGCTGCCCACTCTGCTCTTCCCCACCTGCAAAAGAGAGGAAAATATAAATTCTCACTAGAAATTTAAGCAACACTTCTCAATGACAACATTACACACTACCAAGGGCCTACCTCACTCCTCACTTCACACCCACTACTCTAACCTGCAACCCCCTTCCCCAAGAGAGTGCAACTCTGGCAGCTTCACCCCATACCTTGCTCTTTTCAGAATATACAACCTGTAATTATTCTAACCTAACCCAACTTAAGGTAAAACAAACACCTATATATCTGTGAAACAGTTCTATCCAATTTTACCAAAATGGTGCTGCGACAGAAGTCCTCTGAAGGATAGCCATTCGGAACCAGCTGTCCAACGTCCAAGTAAAGGCTTTGCTCCAACCTAACTCTTCTGCTGGGCATGCAGCTTGTACAATGAACATCTATATGAGCACTCCTGTGCTTTGGTAAAAGCCAGAACGTATATGGTATAGTTGGCAGGATAAACAAAAACTCGGACACCCTGCAAACTCTTGGGTATCCAAGGGGCACACCACTGTAAACATTGCAGCTGAGCAACTGCCGTCTACTGCTCTTATAAAATATGACCAACCCGCTTTAGAAGAATGCTGTCATAGAAGTAACAGCTGCTGGAATAATGGTCCCTGAACTACTAAGGCTTCCAAAATAAATGGAGTCACTGCTAAGCCCTATCCCTACCACATCCCCCAATACACATGAAAATCTCTATAATGCCACTACCACAAAGGTTCTTGGATCTCCCATATTAGGACTTCCAACACCGGCCCTCTCAACCCTAAGGCCAAAGTCGTTCTGCAAGAATCTATACAATGGAGAGGAAAGTATACAGAATTAAAAAAGAATTTACTATAATAATAATGCCCTTGCTGAGCACATATTCCAGAAAAACACTTCATAGGGATTATGAAAGTATAAATAGCAAATTCTTCAACATCAACTAATTTTATAGTGATAGTATTCTTAGGTTCTAGGTCTTAAGTCACAGTAAACAAGTAACTACACCTTTATAACATTTTGTAAATAAACAGTGGGGCAAAGGCCCAAAACATTTTTTTATTACTTCCCTTATGCCTTTACTCTCTCCATTCCTAAATGTCCATTAATTGGAATTCTCTTATTAATATGCCCAAGACTGACAAACGTTCAGTAACAAAAATATCAGATGTTACAACTTCCCCATTTCAATGTGATGTTAGTCTTGTCAGTTTTAACTCTGGACTTTAAGGTGTTTTCCATATATAAGATCCCAGCTCAAACATCTGTTGCATTAATCCCTTCATTACTTTGTTAAAAATTGTCCAGTCATCTACAATAATAGTTTTAATTTTAAAACCATACAATTCTATATCTAACTAAAAATTACACATTTTATCAACTTGTCTGCTACTGATACTTTTAGGTTATATGCCACATCCTGAAAGAGGTAAACATTTGCATTTCTGTTACTAATAACGTCTTGTGTAATTTGTTTTAACATTCTCTCCATGAACATAGTAGTAATATTATCTACGTCCATTTTAACATCTAATTCCTTAATATAAGTCTGTAGGCTCTGATCAACTTTCCTCATGGTATATACCTTTCCATGAAATGAGAATGATTATTCTAACATGTAAATAATTATTCACAAAGGAATTCTAAACAGCTTGCTAGCAAATTCCAGTTCACTTAAATCAACACTAATTATAACATCCACAATTACCTTCCTTCCCTATAGAACAAATTTTAACCTAAAAACGTAGTCTCATTTAAAAGATAAATACAGGTATCACAATCATCCTGTGACCCTTGCCAGATGAAAAGTTATAAATGTTGATGACTTATTTTCATGATTAACAAATAACAAAGGTAGTACAAAGTGAGATTTAAGCTCACGGGCTCAGGGCTGCCATGTCTAATGAGCCCAATCCATGTAAACCATCATGTCTAACTGACATGGTCTAAAGACATAAAAGGACATGCAGTGTCTAATTTTTTTTTTTTGTCCCAGAGGATTCTACCTACTTTAAGGCAAAATGCTTTCAAACCTAGTACATACAAGTAACAGAAGTGAGTGTGTGTGTGTGTGTGGGGGGGGGGGGGAGGTGCAACTGCTCTGCCATAATGAGCAACCACAATCCCCCTCCCCCTTAAACAGTAAACCTGCTCGATGTCTTTATCATATTTATCTGTTCTTTTTGTTTTTTTTTAATATATAAATTCCCCAGGGGGCACTCAAGGAATAATGTCACCAAGCGATTCAACGACCCCCTCAAAAACAGCATTTGCAAGCCTCTGGGCAACTAATCCTGTCACTAAACCTCTTAGCCCAGCTATCTGAGAAAAGCCTGATAACCACCCCCCCATAACAAGGAGTAAACAAGAGCACAAAACTTATCGACAATTCATGTATTGCTCTAGTAAACATGGAAGCCAGCAAGAATAATAGGCTTCCTGTTACACATTATCTGAAGTACATGGCAGCAAACTGAAATGCAGCTGAGGGAATTCCCCCCGTGATTAAAACCAGTGTAAGGAAGCCTCACTTCATCACATATCTATATACATATAATTTTTTTTTTAAATTAGTTTTATACATATAAGTCCTGCAATACCCTGACATGAATGGGCCTCAGCACCTCAGCAAAGCATGATTAGAGTTTAGGAACTAGTAGTGCTTAATCTTTGATTAAAGCTAGAAGTGTGCAGAGCAGCACTCATCATCCTCCCTGCTTCACATACACCAGCAATGCACTCGACTATCACCATTTCTCCATGGCTTAGTACAGCGGCTCTCCCAAAAGCCAGAACAATAAATAATAGGCACTCATTAATCTGGCAACACACTCGCACATCTAAACAATTCAGAGATCACAGAATGTTATCAAATGACACTCTAGAGCTGCTAACAAGCAAAACACCAGCTCACCCAACATTAAAGTAAAGCCCAAGCTAGAATGCCTTCCGAAACTGAGCACTGAACCCCAATGCTGAGGCAACTACCCATCCACTGAAACAACCATGGAAACTCCACCAACAAACAGAATACCTCTACATTCTATATAAACCTTAGTTTATCTTTTTTTTTAATGAGAAGCCCTAAGTAGACAGTGCGTGCGCACTCTCCCTACTGTCACAAGGATGCATTTCAAACCTGCAAGAGCAGTAAATGGGCATCTTAGAAGAGCCAGCACAGCACCTGGGAAAATGTACCACCATGAAATCTACCTCCTGTAATGGAGGTGAAAATCGAACAGAAGCAGAGCGATAGCAAAACTGAGCCCCCAAGACCCTAGAACCAGGACCAGTCCACATGCTGCCCTCACCAGGTTAGTGATCCAAATTAACTCAAGATGCCAAAGCTTCTGTTATTAGTGGTAGAAAGTCAGTAACCCTCCCAATAACAGATTTGCATTAGCATCACTCTTCTGAAGGCTAGCCTTGCAACACTACCGTACCTAAGCCCCATATAATAAAATGGCTGAAACCATGATACAAAAATTTCCTTCTCTACCAATCCACACCTTAGTTGTCACCGCTGACCCCGCAACAAAAGAGCCCCCCCCCAAAAAAAACCCACATATATGTTGCTAGTACAAACCCTTGTTATTGAGCATTACTCATCTCGTCCATAGTCAACTATTCTAAGGCCTACCTGACCACCAATACTTGTTGGTCATCTTGGACGAAAACCTGCTGTAGCAAGTTCATGCCAAAATGTGACTCCTACCTCAGTTACACTTGACAAAACTCTCTAAGCCCCACCCTACCCTTACTTCATTTCCTCCTAAACATTCATCTATCCCATTTCATCCTACCCCCCCCATTCACTTAATTCCTGCTACTCTTTATATTTACACCACTTGAAGATGTCCCAGGATAACATGGTCTGTTCCAAACCTCATTTCTCAGTCTCTTTAAGCCACAATGTTAACCATTATCCCTAGTGTCCCCTCCCAATGTTGCTGGCCTTGCTTGTGGAGCGTGGTGATATAACAACCCCCCCATACAAATTCATGCATACACACACACACACACACACACACACACACACACACACACACACACACACACACATCCTACCTCCTAACTAACCACCACTGTGACATCCCAGACAGAAGCACATTCACAAATACACTTAACACATGTAGCCCCTCATGTGCACATACCTGCAACACCACTGCCTGTTCTCTATCTCTGCAGTACTTAGCTCTACCATGATGAGTAAACACAAGATTTTGAACATGTTCTTTAATATGAGAAGTCATAACTGGCTGCGTTACTTTAAATACACAATAAATGCCTTTCCACAGACATTTCTGGGGCAGGATACATAGCTAATTAGCATATGCCTCTCCCCTGGAATGCCACATTATTATTTACTATGGTCACAGAGGCAGCCCACTGTGATGTTTCATGTGTGTGGTATGGCTGTGTCTGAATAGAAAGCCATTAACCTGAGGCTGAATTGACCTCTTAGTCTCTAAACCTCTAGCAAATATACCAGGTGTAAAAGATGGATTGCCAGTATTGTTTATAAATTTTAGAACTCCCAAAAAGTATTGGTAACTTTGATTTTTGACCTTTAGAAATTAAGATACTGCATAGATGATTTCCTTGGGTCTATATTAGAACAACAAAGTTTCAAAACTTAGAATGTTCTAATATCGAACTCTAATCAGCGAAAGCTGAAAATATCAAAGCAACAGAAAACCGATTTTATTCCTAGGGAAAGAATTCCGTTATCTATTTCTGTTGCTTCGGTATTTTCCGTGCTGTGGTGGAAAGTTATGGGTCGGGATCAGGTAAGTGTGCGATTGAGTCTGGGTTAGGTTAGTTAGGGTTAGGGTACGGGTTAGGTATGTGTGCGATTGTGTGGACGTGAGAGTTAGGGCAGGTTAGGCGAGTTAGGGTTAGGGTGTGGGTTAGTTATGTGTGCGATTGTGTGGACGTATGGGTTAGGGTGAGTTAGGCGAGTTAGAGTTAGGGCATGGGTCAGGTAAGTGTGCGATTGTGTGAACGTGAGGGTTACGGCGGGGTAGGTGAGTTAGGGTTAGGGCGCGGGTGAGGTGAGTGTGCGATAGTGACGGACCTTAGGGTTAGAGTTTGGGTTAAGGTATATGGATAGTTAGTGGTGTGTGTATAGTTTAATGTAGGGTTAGGTCTAAGATTTTTTGGTGTATGTGTGTGGATTGCTGTTTGTTTGGTGTGCTTGTGTTGTGTGTATGTGCTTTGGAACAGGGAATTTTTTCCCTAGGAAAAAATTTGCTGTTCTGTATGTTCAATGTTTTCAGCTTTCGCTGAATAGGGTTCGATATTAGAACATTCGAAGTTTTGAAACTTCGATGTTCTAATATAGACCCGATTTGCTTGAATAACACCAATAAGCAAACATCAACTAATCTAGCAACCATAGACATGTCATAAAATTCCACAGAATGAAGAAAATGTTGTAGTTCCTGTAGTATCCAATAATGAGCAGATGAGCTGTAATGGTGGGTCTACATGGTATGTATCTGGTGGGATCACAAAAACAGCAATATTTCTTTTAATATAAAATTAAAAAATGGGCATTGCTCATAATTCTAAGGTCCAGTCAAGATAAAATGGGAGTCAGCAAGGAACTAGTGATGGCTGTACAAACCATGGTATTTGGCAGGGTAACTATGAGGTTTGGATAAGGGATGTAGACAATGAATGGGGGGTGGGGAGACTGTTTTTTTTTTTTTAGGTTAGAGTGCCACCAGTGACTATATGTAAGGGATCCAGCACTATGTAATTGACACTCCTTTCTCCACCATTTTATGATCTGAGCCGATGGATGCTTGCATAGCAGAATAATGCATGCAATTATTGAGAGTTTCTTTTTTAACAATTAGCAATAAGGCCATACTTGCAACTGCATACAGTTATTGAGAGTTTTGTTTTTAACAATTAGCAATAAGACCATACTTGCAATTTGATGTTTAGTTTTGCTACTTCATTTAAGGAACACCAGTGGTTAAAGTGTGGCCTGATTTGATGCAAATTACTTTTGTGAGGAGCGACAATGGATGCAAGATACTACAATATTGAATGATGTCTCTGGAAGGATTACTTAATACAAGTGATTAGACTTTCTTAAGTGTTAAGAATCCAACAATTTTCTCTACTTCATGTGAGATCACATATGTATACATATATGAACAAATTAAAAGACCTGAAAACAAGATATACTTTCTGAAGTGTTTTAGCAGAGTGAGAGAGAAATTTACATTTGAGGCCCAGAAAAAAGGTATGGTTTCCTGCACGTATTTTATCACAACAGTGTTGATTTAAAAGGCTGGATATCTGTCACAATTCCATTAAATATGTTTATGGAACTATAAAATGGTTGCATACATTTGGATGAAAGAGATTATTTCAACTTACTAGAGAAGCAGTAAATAAACAAATGAAGGACTAGATCCTGAATAAGAAAAAATTCTTGTCAGAATGTTATCTCACAGGACTGGAAGAGTAGTTGCTTTCACATTTGTTTGTCTGATTGACTTTTTTGTTGTAGTGTTGTGCCCTGTGCAATTACAGCCCAAGTGCCATTTTGCTCACTGTTTCCTGAGGTTTTTTTTCTAATTTTTTTGCTTGGCATGTTGAGATTTCTGGAGAAGTAAGGAATTACTTAAAATGGGAAAAGGTAAGCTACAGCAATATAAAACTTATTTTTATGCAGGATGCAAAGTGAGACTAGATAAATAATGTCAATGATATGACATTATTTTAATGTTGTTTGTGTTCTGGTGATCCATATCCTTTAATACTGATTCCTGTATGATTCCCTACAGACCAAGCCATTCCCCCATCTTTTCTAGCAAAGCAAGCAATGGAGGAGTGAGTCAGGATTAACCAGCCCTTCTGTTCTTCTAGTTTATGTTTTTGGTTCCTAATCATCTCTGTTTATAGCTGGACAGCTAAGTGCACTGCCATACATGATCTACACAGGGGGTAACAGATGTACATCTCCACAGGCATGCCCCATATATTGCTTTGTGTGCTCCTTGGTAGAAATAGTGCACCCTCCCATTATAGGCAACTTTTGAGTCAAACTCATACTTTGACAAGTGGTGCCTAATCATAACGGCCTTTCCTGAAAACTTTCCTGTAAGAAAGGTGAGACCACCTCAGTCAGTCAGTCACTCAATCACTCACTCCTATCTGTCCTCAGCCAGCTTGTTGGTGGTTCATCCCTCCCTAGACAGCTCTTCTGCAGTCCATACTTGAATGTGACCCTGGATTGTCTGCATTATCAGGATTTTATCCTTCTGTACAGACAGCTGGCTCATGGTGATGTGATTTTGATGACCAGCATTATCACCAGTAAGTAAGTCAGTGGCAGGAAAAACAGTCATCCTTTCTCCAAGACACACCATTCATCCTAATAAATATAAAAAACAGACCCAAGTAAAGAAAATAAATCTAAATAGATATGAAAATAAGTCAGTATAAAAAATACGTAAGTGAAGTTTGGCCTTAAGCGCATGCATCAGATGCACCCTGCTATCCTAGGCTGCAAACGTACATCATCAATACCCAAATGGGGTCTTCACTGACCAGCTGCATAACAGCTATATAGGCAGTGATGTTCCAGGACCTTCTACCCACTCTTTGCATTCTTTAGCTTACATTGCTAAAATATCCACAACAACTGCACTTTGATTAAACTGTTCTTTTAACACACACACACACACACACACACACACACACACACACACACACACACACACACACACACATATGCAAACACATGCCAAATTCAAGAAAAGGTTAGTTATATTCTCCTCTGCTAAAAGCCTTTCCTGCTTGCATGGGATATACTGCTACCAGCCAAAATCTTGTACAGTCAAGTTATCATTGACTGTGTACAAATCCTAGAAATATGGCAAAGAAAGTACAAAAAATCCCTGAAATTTTATCTGAGCAACCTGTCTGTCTTCCAGAGTTGAATACAAACAATCCTACACCAACATATTGGAGTATCTGAATGTCAATAAACTAAAAACCAGCCGCAGTAGAGTACAGTTTTGTATGGAAAAAATGTCTCCCTATTGAAATATTGGCACTCAAAATGTCAAGTGCCGAAAAGCTGAAAAAAAGACTGAAAACACACCAGAACAGTGAATCTTGAAAATCACTCTTTTCCTTAAAACTTGTTTTTCAAGGGACAGTCCCTTCTTGCCTCTCTATGAGGGGGCAACCCCCTCCCTGAACTTGTATATACCAACTCTGGGATCACTATATGTAGGCGGAAAAGGAATATTTCAAGAAATGGCATCTCTGACTTAATATTTCTAAGTTTGATCTTTCGGCCATTCGGTATCCGTATTTCAGGACTCGCTCTTTCAAGTCTTTATATTTCAGTGGTTACCAAAAGATCATAAAATAAATTATTTTAATTGATAATCTGTCTATTAATGATTTATGACTTAAATTGCTATTAAGCCTCATTTACAGCAATTAAATAGGTACAAATTGTAAGAGCAAAGTAAAACAGAAACAAACTCACAAATGTAGGGAGGCATGTCCCTGGGGTAAGTGCATCAAAGCACAACTGAAAAAATGCAGAAAAATGGCTACTATGAGCTTGATTCCCAGGAAGATAGTCATACTGTTTGATGTCTGGAGGGATATTTTGGATGGGTCACCACTGGAGTCATATATAGTTAACACGTCTTCTAAATCAGTTGTCCAGTCAGTAAGTTAGTGTGTAATTTTTAAGTAATTCAAAATTTAAACTAAAACTACTGCCCCAGGTGAATAAAGCAATCCCTTGAATATAGGAAAGGGCCAGCACCTTAAGTAGTTTATAGAGCATGTCTAAATGTGCAAAAGTGTAGCCACCACCTCCCTTAAATAACAAGTCTACTGCTTCCTTTTCAGCTTATTTCTTATAACTGACTACATCACAAGCACAACAAAATAATTACATGTTCTTTGTGGACATTTTATATAGTTTCTCATAGCATTTTATTCATTACCATGTACTGTCTTTTTACGGAAAGGAACACTTACAAGTTTTATACATTTTTTTTCATAAATTTCACAGCTTTACTATATGAATACAAAATGAAAAAAAAAAAACTGCAAAGTTATACACAACTCTAACATTTCTCCCATTTCTAAACCTTGAGTGTGTTTTTTTGAAACACTGCAAGAAACAAAGGTTATATTGAAAGTGCATTCCTTAGGTGTAATCAAAAATTCCTGATATAGACAGGCCATTTGAAATTTGGTAATATGGGTAGTCCATGGCTGAATAACTTCTACTTTGGCAAGCCCTGCCCAGACCATACCATTATCCACCTAATTTGCCAAGATCAGATATTTCTGCGATTAATGCTCTCCTTTTCCATTTGCCCTATACCCCCCTGATATATTGGATAAGTTATAAACATGAACATTCCTGCATGGGGTAAATTGCTATGTTCCTTTCTCAAGTGGGGGACTGCATCAACCACAGCCTGCTGCTTGCATACATGAACCTCAAGACTGCACTATCATCAAGAAATGAGAACAGTCCAATCTTAGTATGAGTAAGTGGTCACCTTAATCAATGACAGTAATTGATAAAATTCAATGAAAAGACTTTGGATACAAGGGACATTTAGTGAAAGCATCTTGGCTACAGTACTCCTAGTAAAATGGACATCTAAAAAAGGGCTACAATGTCTTAAAGCATTAAAAAAATAAACTAGTACAAATATATATCAAGCAATGATCAGCAAAAAGCCCTCAGCTCAGATGTAATACTACTAAAATTCAAATGTTTAGACAGCTGCCTTTAGATAACAGGCTTGTGGATATTCAGCTTCTGATTAGATTCATATTGTTATATTCTCACCCATGATTGTGACCTAATGATATAATTTTTCAAATAATTTTTTTATTTTTCAAATAATATAATGTTTAACAATACAATCATCAATAAACAAGTATTATAAACCTTTATATACACTATGTACAATTGACCTGAACAAAGGAGGGGAAAAAATTAATAAAATATATGAAATTAGTAACAAAAATGTATAATATTCAATTAATAAGGTATAAAGTTAAACATTAATTTTTTAGGGTTCATTTTTAATGTCTCAATAAGAGTTAACATTTTTTTTCCCAAGGATTGTTTGTCCATGTTTTAGGTGAAATTCTCGATTCCTTCACGTTGATTTCTAATATCACTGTTTCTTCCATCCATCTCAAGAATTCTTCCAGAGTAGGTTCTTGTGAAGACTTCCACTTTCTAGTTATACATTTCCTTGTCACAGCTAGTATGGATCAAAGTAAGTATAGATCTTTTTTATTCATTCTAACGGTATCATTAACATTTAAGAGGACTAAAGATTTGGTTAAAATAAAGGTATCTGTGAATATAGCTTGGAGAAAAATAGTAATTTCTTCCCAAGATTTTTTTATATTAATACAATCAAAAAATATACAAGACCAATCAGCTTTACAGTTTAAAGAACATCTCCAACAAATGGATTTATCAAGTGAATTTAATTTGGCTAGTTTATCAGGTGTGATTGGCCATATACCTTAACACACCTTTTTCTATTCTGTAACAACAGAAATGATTCTGACATTGTCATGTATAAAGTGTCTCCTTTACTTCTGATCAAGATTGAAAAGGACTGTGTTACAACTCAACAATCTTGTCTGGATGAGATGACTTGTTGAGTGTTAGCTCCTATTACACTTCTGAAGTGATTGTATTTTTTCCATTTCTGTAGTTATGTGACAAAGACAAACTCTAAATAAAAATATCACCAATGCAGGTAAAAGCATAGGCAGCACAACTAACCAGTGACACTAATGTTACCCTCTCAGCAAGTGGTTATTTGGCTTGAGTTCTGGATGGCGTGCCTTCTGAGTACATGTCTTTCTGTATTTGCATGGGTTTCCCTGTGGTAATCCAGTATCCTCTTGCATCCCAAACAGCCGAGGTAGGTTAACTGACAAATTTGAATAGTCCCTAGGTGTGTGTGTGTGTGTGTTTGTGTGCAAGAGTGAGTGTGTGTGTGTGTGTGTATGTGTGTGTGTGTGTGTGTGTGTGTGTGTGTGTGTGTGTGTGTGTGTGTGTGTGTGTGTGTGTGTGTGTGTGTGATTAGTACAAAAGAAATATCTGGCAATATACTTCATTACTTATGCTTAGTAAACTCTGCAAATGGGGTATCTGATCATGAGATGAGACTCTTAAGCATGGAAGAAACAGCATAAACTCCATCTTATGCTGAAATGTGATCTACCAGCCTTTAGAGAGCTGTCAAAACATTTTTAATATAAAAGGACATTTTGCTGAACTCACATAATGTTAACAAGGTATAAAGCTGTCTTTCCTAACTGTAGGATGCAGAGGTATCAGCCATTAAAACTCAGTCAGATCAGCAGTACTTGTATACGTAGCCCTACCTAAGTGCCATATTGCTCCATCTGTCTTAAGCATGTGGTGAACATCTGACTTTGTGTGACTATTCAGTTTCCTGTGGTATATACAGAATGTTGTGCCACCATCTTTTTTCATCACTAGCACTACTGGAGTGGTCCAGGGATTGCTAGGTTCCTGGACTATATTCAGATACATAGTTTATTGCAGTTTGCTATGCATGGTGTGCATTGAAGGCAAAATAATTTGGTATCAAAAGAATGAAATAAAATTCCATAAACATAAATAACATTCAACCTAAATATCGAACATCAGTAACATGATGAACGACATTCGACATAGCAATCTTCCGGCTTTGAAAGTCCATATGTCCTTCTACATTTTAGCAGGGGGGGGCAAGCCCCACTGCAACCCCCACACCCCCTGCAAATTATATATACCAACTCCGAGATCACATTATGGTGAGCAAAAGTGTAAATTACCCGATCCTCACTGTACCAGGATCTTCTTTCACAATGCCAAGCTCATAATAATGAATCAAGCTCTACTTTCATTATTATGATTTCATACCATTCCAGATCAGCATTGTGAAACTTTGAAAACTAGCCACACAGTTTTCTAGCATAAGCCTTCAAACTTTTGATGGCAAACCGGTGTGCTTGACTTACATTGGTACTCTGAATGTAGGCTGGCTGATGAGCCAATGGGGCATTATGCTCAAATGGTAGTCCACAACCTGGGTATACTCTAACTTACAATAAACCTGCTCACAAACCTCTCTACTACTGCACAGGTTTCCTGAACCTGAGTATGAGGGAGGTAGTTGTTGTGAAGGACCTATTTCATTCACTGAGGTATCAAACAGAGCATCACTGAAAAGGTCTGCCACATGCTCCAACTCAGATTCTTCTGGAAATCCACAGCAGATAGTGAGTAACAGTGTCTGTCATGGGAGGGCTTCATCATATAATCACCAAAGAATTTGTGTTTTTCTGTCTTACCTTCCAACTCTACTACAGAGTTAAAATACATTACTTACCTATCGCATAGTAATGAAAAGACGCTAACATTCTGCCTGCATTTAATTTTGTTGAGTAAGAATAAGCCCCATCACCTTCTGTTCAAAACTCTATTCTCTGTCTCTCATTGTCAGGTCAGGCTAGGCCTTTTGCAGCATTAAATAGGAGATGGAGCAGATACTCATCTTACCCCCAGTGAAACCAATCCATTAATGGTGTCAGCATGGCATTAAGAGTAGAGTTAAACCTCTCCATTAGACACTTTGTAATGTAGGGGGAAGTCCTTAGGTGTTTTGCCTCACAATGCTTCCATACACAAGTCAGCAAGTCTGATGTTAAATTAACATCCATTCCTCAGGGAAAGCCTGCCATGCTAAACATCCCTTATACAGCATGTGCCACCGTATCTACCCCCACCATGGGCTGCCCCATTAGATGGTCTTCCATCACCAAGATATACCACTTATGTGTTCTTCTTGGAGTAATAATAGCTCAAAGTCCTGGCTACCTTCAGAAATGGCTTATAGTAGCAGGCTACCAAAGCAGCTTTGGCTGTGATCCTTCCCTTGTCAACTGTTTAGCACATCAAAAACATTCAGAGATACCCTGTCACATTGAATAGCATCTTTTTGTAAGCTTTACACCTATATGGCCTAAGAAAGGAATGTGATAGGCTAGGCAAGAGGTGCCTGTTACAAATTCCTTTGTACTCCCCATGTTGTACTACTTTTTCTTCTAGCCTCCTTCCATGCGTGCCTTCTCTGTGCAACAACCCTCATTACTGTATATAAACTCCTATTCTCCTTGGGGATTAATAGCCTCTTTTGCTTCCTGTTTCACATTCTGTATGGTGAGAGCCAGCCCTTACTGAACAGAAACAGCTACTCTACTTCTGTCTACTTCTCAAGTAATGCCCCCCATCAAGGTGAATGATGTCATCTTGTAACATTCTGCAGGCGTTGCAAGGTGAATACTGACTGTTGAAGTCAATGTTGTAAAACTAACACTGGACATTTAATTGCACCTAAGTTGTCATCTAATATTGTGTGAATGGTTAAATCCATCCATGCACAATATGTATACATTACCGTGGCTTGACATGCCACTGACTGCCAGAAGTCAACAATTAAAGGTGCATGGAATAACAATGTAGTGTAAGTACATTCATTATTCTTTCTATGTTTTATTTTAAATGTAGTCTTAGGCCCTTGTACAATAATAACACAGATTAGTCATATGCATTCAAGAAACGGCAGAGAGAGTAGTTCAAAAGCAAAATATAATTATCAACCCATCTATATTTATTAAGCCAACGTGGCACATTAGATGGGATTAAATCTGTACCTTTACATACCAGTTGAAAAATGGAGGCATTAATAAAATATTAATTGAAAGGGGGTAAAAGTGATTGTGAATAGATTGTGAGTTAAAAAAAAACAATGCTCAGAAACAATCATAAATGGCTTGCACATGATTTACATACTCGCAAAGGTGCTAAGTATAAAATTACAGCAAGTGTACCCTTTGGCAACATTATACTTACACATTTACACTAAGATACATAAATCAACAGATACTGAAGTGAATCTATGTGCATTAGAAAAAATGTATCCATAAAAGAACTGAGTAACCAGTGTACTATTACATTATATATACATGGTAGCAGTTTTAAAGTTACTTTTGTTAAACTGAGAATCTGATCTTTTTTAATTAAATCACATTTTGTTAGATGTCCAGAAATAGACTTAATGCAAAATGTGTGACAACAGCGAGGTTTAAAGAGTTTTCCTTTCTCATCACCCCTTCCTCCTTTGTGAAGCCATGGAGTTCATAGATATATGTAATTTGTAGATATATGTAGAAAAGGAAGATATGGGGGTATGAGGGGTTGCCCCCTAAAAATAAAGCTTTTAGTGTTTTCTCCTTTTATGTTTGACTCCATGTAGAGTTAGCAGATTTTAGATTTTTGGTGATGATTTGAGTGACAGCATTCTTATAGGTCAAGTTTTGGCAATACACTCATAGTGGCTCAGTGTTATCTGTCTATTATATCATGGATCTCTATTGTTGTCTCACAGAAGTCTTAATCTGGTCACTGCCTTTTATATTATTCTTAGATACAGAAGTAAGAAATATGATAGGAATACATATAGTGTTGATGACTGGATAGTGCAACTACTTCAATAAAAGATACAGAAGTGTTCCAAGATGGTCTCCAAAAATACAGTTCTGGAACAGCTGTGATGGCCTCATCTATGATGTCAATGTCAACAGATGTATGTTCTTGTGAACTGGCAAAGAAATGATAGACATTGTGATAAGATGGTCATAAATAAAAAAGGACATTATCATTAAAGATCTAGTAAAGAACAGCACAGCACCAAATTATTACAACTTCTCAGTAATTCTAGAAACATAAAATTGCTATGAACAATAAAAATATACCTCAGACTATGAAACTCTAAATGTGTTTCAAACTACATTTGAGCATTTATATTATAGTCCTCTAACAAATATTGATTTAATGGAAACCTGTCACTACCTCAACTTCCTTAACTTCCACCTACTTAACAAGATTACAGTAGTATTCTTTCTAGCCCAATAAATTTTGGAGAAATAATACAAAGTTTTAAAGGTCTAAAATTAGGAAAATCACTAGATCCTGATAGACAGTTGATTTTTATAAATGTTTATAGGCATCTTCTCTACTTCATGTTTTCCTTGACTTTATTGTAAGAAATTGTATTTCAGACCCATGCCTCAATTTATCCAAAACAATTCTAATACCCAAACCAAATAACAATCACATTGACATTGCAAATTGCAGACCATTCTCTCATCAATTTAGACATAAAATGTTACGTCTCTTTTAGCTAATAGACTCAAACAAATCATGCCATCACTTGTATCAACCCATCAGCTTGATTTCATACTAAACACTCTAAAAATCAAACCTTGACATTAGACTAATTTCAGAAATTAAAATACATAAATATATCTAATACTTTTATACTATCAGTCAACACAGGTAAAGCATTTGACGGATTTAGCATTCGATTTTTTTTCACTGTTAAGAAAAGAAAATCAATTTCCAAGCTCTTTCTTAAACTCAGTAAAAATATATATATCATAACCATTGCTACAAAATTCATAATAAATAAATTTAAGTTCTTCATCAATTAATATTAATAATGACATTAAGCAAGGTTACTCCCTACCACCTCATCATTTTAACTTCTATATAGAACAACTATTTCTTGATTTAATTCAGAAAACATAGCACAACATTCTTAGCTAACATTCTTAGCTAATTTGGTTGCAAAGTTCTAGTAATTGCTTTTACTAATGATATTAATATTTACTTAACCCACCCAACACATATTGACCTAAAATACAGCATACTATACATACCTTCTCTGGATACTCTGACTGCAAACAAAACTTTGATGAAGCCTCCCTTTTTCCAATAAGTCCTAATTCTACCTTTGTAGATATATCTATTCTAAAAGGAATAATAATATAACAATCTTGCAATTATCCTCTTTCCTTCAAGACTATAGTGTAAACAACATAATATTAAAAAGTGTGTGATTAACATACAAAATTATATTTTAAGATGGTCCAACATGAACTTTGTTTCCTTTCAAAAACTGCTTTAATCAGGATGAGCACATTCATTAAATTATTATTTAACTTTAGATCTTTAGTCCAACTCCTATTGTTAAAATTCTTCAAACAAATCAAGTCTACAATAGAGAAACTTAGGCTTCAAAATCTGTAAGAATTAGATACAATAAATTACTGCTCAAAAGTCATATGGTGGTATAGGGCTTTCATATGTATTATATTATTTAATCTCACACAACACAAAGACTATGCTTAGCTGTTAACATAAATAACAATAACAGTCACTGGTAGACTGTGACCAATTTCAGCTGACTCTCTGTGGCAGTGCACTGAGGCCTAACAATGTTACAGTACATTTCCTGTTGAGCAGCCAATATTTTAAGAGTTTCCTGGGCAGCTGTAACAAACTTCTGCACCTCCTTCCCTTTTGAAAAAGTGTCTCTGTAGTAACTGTTACCTCTGAATGTCTGCCATCATTCTGAAAGTGTTCCACTGGCTTTAGAGATACTGGTATTGAGATGCATGGTTGTTCTTCCTGTACAAGGATGAATGTAATGTCATCATGTGCATGGCTTTGTGATGCACTGTCACTTCCTACAGAATTATTAAAATATTGTGGGGTTTGAGAACTTTCCATTAAACTTGGGGACCGCCTGCCACTTTTTTCAGGTTACCTCATAAATGTAACTATGTTATCATCATCATCATCATCATCATCACCAACAGCCATTTTGCTGCTGAGACCATCCAAATTGATTGGTATAGTAGAATTTCTTGGTTTCTAATGCTGACCGTGTAAAAAAAAAAAATTTGAAAACATTACAAATAATGAAATAGCATATACTACTGTATGCTCATAAAAGGGTGCGTGGGATACTTACCATGCACACTGCCTTTGTAGCCATTTTGTGCTGATGTACTAGGTTTAGCTAGCGATAATTAATTGTTATATGATTGATGTGATCATTCCTTGTCAGTATTCAGTTCTCTGTACAAACATATGATACTGTTTTTAAACCAACCGTCATGAACAGATGAGTGTTACTGCTACAGACATTGGTAATATCCAGTGTCCACCCCATCTCTGATTATTCCTGTGCCACCATCTTCTCTGTCAGAGTGCAAGAGATGCATTTATACCAAGAATCTAGAATCTGTGCTCTCTCTCTCTCTCACTTAAAACAGTAACATGGAGAAGGTTGTCAACTCACCCACCACTACATGTTTACATAGTACCACAAAGTACATGTCAAATACATAAATCCACATATGCAGAGGTTCTATCAGAAAACTTACCAAGACACCAGAGTCCTTCAAAACACAAGTCTGGTAAGCTAACACAGTCTCTACAGCACCCATGACACATAGCAACACCAGTGTCTTACCCACCAAGCCTGTAAGACGTAACATTTCAAAAACAAGATTTCTTGCCATTGGAGACTTGATAGTGAGACACAGGGATGTCCCACCCACCAGGTTGGACAAGGAGAAAGTCACAGTCTAGCTGCCTGTCCAGTGCCAGGATTCGCCAAATCACATATGCACTCAGGTCTTTCAGAAACAAGTATTGATATGACTCTGTCATAGTACATGTTGGTGTGAATGACCTGAGATGTATCTCACTGGACCATATGAAGAGAGACATGGTCACTGAGCTCTCTGAGTATGTGTCCTAGGCAGGTATTTCCCTAGCATTGAGCAGCATACTACCTTCACCTAGAATGATGCCACAGTGTAAACAAAAAGTGACTGATTTCAATAATTGGCTTACTTTTTGGTGTCATTCCAAGGTGGTTCAGTTCCTGTCTGCCTGGAAAGCCATGGTCAGCAAACCACACTGCTCTGCCAGAGATGGTTTACACGTGGCACCCCTAGGCTTTTGGCTGCTGGCAAAGGCTCTTGCCTCTCCCATAGTGCCTTTTTAGACAAAACAACATTAATGATGTAAAATTAACCAATCAGAATAAAATAAGGGTCATACTGTGTAAATGCTAGATGCTTAAATGAAAAGCACTCCCTGGAAGCACTTCTATCACTAGAAGATGGTTTAAGGTCTCAGAAAGTATCTAGGCTCTGCAAGGCTGCAAAGCTTTCTACACCTTTAGACCACAAAAGGAACATGTGAAAATCAAAGGAAGCTGTGTGTCAGTCTATATTAGATATAAATTCACCTCCTGTCTAGTCGGACTGCACAACTCCATGCAGTTACTCAAGGTTCAGGTTATGGTGGGTAAGACCCCCAATCAAGTCCTAACCAGTTATAGATTTCCCACCAAGTGTCACAACACCCATGAAGCCTACGTAACCAAACCGAAGACAATCCAAATTTTACTGAACATACTGGTTATGGGGGATTTCAATTATCCCACCATTAACTGGGAAGCCTACTCTAGCTCAAACTCATTAGCACAAAAGTTAATTGACTTTGTGAATTCAAATGCCCTGGAGCAAATTGTCCATACCTGACAAGAGGAACAAACATTCTAGATCTGGTCCTCACTAACATGTCAAACAGGTGCACTGCTGCAACTGTTGGACTCACATTAGTTAAAACTGACCACAAATCAGTCACCTTCAAACTGACACTAACACCAGAACTCACAAAGGGTGAAATCAGACTGAAAAACTTCACCAAGGCAAACTATACCCTCAATGGTGAAGGTATAAATGCATTCCAAGCCTCACCCAAGCTGAAAGTAGTAACTATGCTGAAACTTACACTAAAGCCCTGTAGTATCACTTGCATAAGTGTATAAACTCGGCTGTACCAGACAGAATCAAATCAGAGCCACAGGTAAAATCAAGCTGCCATGGTAGACTTCCAGCATCAACAAACTCTACAATAAATGCAGAAAGTTGCTGTAGCCAAGAAAACAAAGACAAGACCCAAGAATGGAAAAAACCCTCCTCGGCATTAACAGGCAAATAACACAAGTTGTCAAATCATCCAAGAGCTTCTTTGAAAGAAACCTAGCAAGAACTGCCAAGGATAACCATAATGCCTTTTACAGCTATGTACTAATGTCTTTCAGCTTTTAACCGGGGTTAGGGGTCGCCACAGTGGAACTCCGATCCGCTAATGATTGGCAGTGGATTTTTACAGTGCTGAGTTGTCAGCCCAATGCCCAACCTTTAAGGAAGGCACACCCATTCATGCATGCACCTACCTGCATGTCTTTTAAACATCACTCGACCATGGGGAGGACATGCAGACTCCACACAGAAGGTGCTCCAGCCAAGAATCAAAAGGGAGAACCTCTTGCGACAACTCTAACCGCTGCACCACCACGGCTTACCTTTTACAGCTATGTACTTTCAGCCTCCTAGCTTTATTCCTCTTGGAGAAATACTACTTTTCACAAGGGTAGGATCCATGCATGTGCAGAACTGGTGGCCAATGGTGTTACACACACTGACCCATAGAGATGGTGAACCTGCTAGTGGATAGGTTTGGTGAAAATGTTACTCTCTTATCCCCTCCAAACTTACAACAAACCCTCCCCCAACCCCCTCACTTTACAAATTTGAAGACAAGGTCCTAAAAGCCCTATCCAAGGCAAAGAACATGACTTCTGTGGGACCAGATGACATCTCAGGTTGTTTTCTAAACAGGCTAAAACATGAACTAGCATCATCATTAAGTACTCTTTTCAATCATAGCCTAACCACAGGCCTTGTTCCTGTGGAATGGAGAACACCTGCAGTTATTCCACTTTGCAAAGGTAGCCTAGCAACAGACCTGGGGAATTGCAGACCCATAAGCCTGACTAGCCTAATCTGTAAGTCCATGGAATGTGCCATTATGGACCTCATAAATAAAGAGATAGATGACCTCCAAACCCTGGACCCTACCCAATTCGGCTTTGTGGAGGGCAGATCATGTCTGTTAGATCTGGTGGATTACTTTGAAAGTGTGACCAAGGCCATTGATGAGGGCAAATCTGTGCACACAGCATACCTTGACTTGGCAAAGGCTTTCCACACAATTCCACATTCAGGCATTACTGATAACCTTAGCAAACGGAATGTAAGCCCCCCCTTTGTTGTAAGATGGGTTGTCAACTGGCTCACAAACCAGACAGACACTATCAAAGTGGGTGACTCCACATCAACCAGCAGACATGTTACATGCTGGGTGCCACAGGGGTCAGTGCTGGGCCTCCTACTGTTTGGTATATACTTCTCAGAAGTTCAGATAAAAACTAAAGGGTTGTGGCTGACCAAGTTTGCAGATGACTGCAAACTAGATGCAATCATTGAATCCCCAAATTATGTCAGTATACTCCAGGATGGTCTCACACAGACCAATGCCTGATGTATTAGTCACTGTCTCAAACTGAATGCATAGAAATACATTATCACTCCCTTCAGCACAGACAATGTCCCTTCACACTATCAAATCAATAACAATACCCTAAGTACCCATGAAGTGGTAAGGGACATGGGATCACAGGTTGACTGCAACCTTAACTTTGACCACCCCATATCTACCATTTTATGGAAAGCTTTCCATGTAGCTCACTTGGTTTGTAAAGGCATTGCCTCAAGAGCTAAAGGAGTTATAACCCCCTATACCCAGCACTTATTTGGCCCATAATTGAGTATAATGACCCATTTGGTATGTACTGTACTAAGCATCTTCAGCAATTACAGAGACCTCTGAGGTTTCTAACAAAGAAGATCAAGAGCCTCCAGCATGTGCTTACATGGACTGACTAAAATCCCTGTCACCATACTCTGTAGCATATAGACTTCTTAGGGGAGACTTATGCTTGGCCTACAGAGCAACCCAAGACCCAAATCTAATGAACTTACTGCATATCTATAAATCAAATAGGTCTAGGGCTACCCTTTTCAGGAACTTAAATATGGCTTGTGACTTAAATAGGACATACTGAAGGGACAGATTAATCTCCCAGTGACTGCCATGTCTTTGGAGAAGGCTACCAATTCATGTGAAACAGAGCACCTCTATGACACTGTTCAAGAGGAACCTGGATGAGTGGATGGAACACCATAAATTCTTACCAGGGATAGCACCCACAACCCTGCTGGGCATGAGCCTTCATCACTCAATGCAATCTTGGGTATTGACTAGTACCGCTACGGTATTACATTAGGTTGAAATGGTTAGGCTTAAAATGACCTCCAGATCGATAGCCTAGTACTCTCCTATGATCCTATAATCATCCCCATGGATGGCTAGAAGGTATTCCTCATCTGGCATTAATTGAGTAAGTGTCAGTGCCCCCCCCTATTGGTACAGGAAATTGCATTCTGCTTGGCCGGGTCTCTAGCACATCCTGTCATATAACTAACCCTACTCTTGCACTGTGCTAATGCTCAGTTTCTGACATCCACTGCATAAATTTTGAGAAGTAGCTGATACCAGGCTTTGGTCCTCTCAACTTGTTTTGGCCCCCGTTTTCCATATAGACATTTCCTGTATGACCTAAGGGTTGCCTTGAGGATGCAGTTTTCCTCATAGCTAAAGTTATCTTTTCTATACACTCATCCTTTATTTTAAATCGTTATTGTATGTTATAAAAGGACCATAATCACACATTGAAAAGTTTTGTATACAATCAACTTTTAAAGAGAAAAACACTGACCAAGTTTGCCTGCCACCCTTATAAATATATGTTACCACATAATTATATATAGACAACTCAGTGTAGCCAAGTAAAATTGGGATATATTACTTACATTCAGATCATTAAAACAATAAATTTTATGACAAAATTCATCCCTCGCTTACTCTCCATTATTGACATGTGTTCATAATACTGACATTTTTTATTCATCAATGTCACTCCAAAATCTCTCTGTAAAGATACATGCATTTTATCTTTACTACTGCAGAACTTCACAATTAAATGACTACATTTCTACCATATATTGAAATCACTAAATGATACCAAAGTAATGATTATTTTATGTGATCACTAATCTTTTCCACTACTGCTCTACCGGAATCCAACTTCTGAATGACAGTAATTACAACAATCATTCATTGCCATCATAATATGCATATCATCTATCTATGTAAAAGTAACATTAATTCACTTTAACTAACTAATTCTTCTTATTTCTGTTTCTTATTAAATCGTATATATTTATGTTAATTATTTGCTTATTTTAAGATGTCGGCAGTGTCCTAAAACATTTGCCACTTAACTGGAGCATTGACAAATACACATGGTAATGTTCAATATAAACTCAGCACCACTTACATGTGTTTTATTCAAATGAGGCCTTTTTTTCATTTATTTCTATGAATTGTAGTAATGCACAGATGTGTACAGCTACATATGGGAGTACATCAGTCTTGGACAATCATGAGCGTGGGCCTAGACTGACATGAACATGCTACAAACAGCTCCACAGTCAGCAGCACTCCACAGCAGTTTCAAGCTTGCTGCAATAAAGCACAGATGGCCCTAAACTAACAAGTCAGAATATCATTAAAAATAAGCCTTAGCACTTCAAACAGCTCTTAAGTCCTAAAACTTGTACATAGCACATGCAGTAATATATATCTCACCCCTAAAAAAGTATAAGTGCTACTGTATAATATAAGGCATATATAAATGGCATTCAGGTGTAATACCCCAAGAAAATGCACCCTATGCAATGACCAGCAGCAGTAATTGTAAATCATAAACAGAACAATTATTCAGCATGTTTCATTTTTTATCCAGCACTTTGGTTTAGCCAAACTTTCCAATAATATCAATACCTGGTGTATTACCCCCTATTACTTAAATGGGTTTGGTTAAGGTGATGTTACATCCCTGATGGAGTGGTTCTGAAACTCTGAACTATAGCCTTGCACTCACTTTCTTCATTTTGGTTCTGGCCCTTCATATCATGGAATCACCTGTAAAGAAATGAAGCCTCACTCCAAGGTAGTCTGACAAAGAGACCCTTATTATGCTCTAACTTTTCATGGAGTCATATCAGGAAAAGCTCAATGCATGCACAAAAACTATTACCTGAAAAAAAAAGATTGATATCTTGCAGGAATTGAGTTACCACCTGGCATCTCTGACAAATATCACCTGTTTTGGACAGCAGTGCCATCAAGCATATGATGCCTTGAAGAAGTGTAGAACTGACCAGCTGGGAGAGAGAGTAGACCAGGTAATGAAGAGAAGGCCAGAGTTGTATTGTAAGAATGTTTTCCTTTTTTGTGTGTTTACTGGTAACTATTTTATAGGCTCTTATTCAACATAAAAACATATTACAAGTCTGCATAAACAGAAATATTTGCTGAGAAAGGTATGTGAAAAATGCAAAGGAAGTCAGAAACATTTGTATAAACATATATGCACCTGCTCAAAAAGATATAATAGTTATCCGAATGCCCTGAGTAAATGCAAATGAAACTTGTCTATTTAATTAATAAGCTGCATATATAGTTCTGCAAATGAAATACATAGACATATAGGATTAGAAGTACTTGTTCGTGTATTTAGTAAGACTGAAGAAAAAAGTTTGCAGCTGCACATAATTTAATTTCACATTGCATAAACGGAATTACTATTTAGATTTCATGCAGCCAGTTTTGATAAATAAATTATTGTTTGTGTACTGCACATACTTATTATTACAGCAATTGTTTAACACAGTTCTTTGTTCAAAAGTAATACACAGTGGATATAAAAAGTTTACACACCCCTGTTAAAATGCCAGGTTTTTGTGATATAAAAAAATGAGACTACAATAAATCATTTCAAAACTTTTCCCACCTTTAATGTGACCTGTGTTTGTCTTTTCATTTTTTTTCGGTTAGGGGTTGCCACAGTGGAACTCCGGTCTGCTAATGATTGGCAGTAGATTTTTATGGTCCCGAGTTGCCAGCCCGATGCCCAACCTTCAGCGAAGGTATGCCCATTCACGCATGTCTTTTGGAGGCCACTGGACCAATGGGAGGACATGCAGACTCCACACAGAAGGAACTCCAGCCGAGAATCGAACAGGAGAACCTCTTGCTGTGAGACAACAATGCTACCGCTGTACAGCCTATAATTTGTAAAATTCAGTTGAAAAACAAACAAATCTGTTAGGGGAAAAATATAAAAAATAAAAAGCATACAATAAGCTGGTTGCATAAGTGTGCACATCTTTAAACTAATACTTTGTTTTGTGTGCATACATTTAAACTGATACTTTGTTGAAGCACCTTTTGATTTTTACAGCATTCAGTCTTCTTGGGTAGGAGTCTATTAGCATGTCACATCTTGACTTGGCAATATTTTCACACTCTTCCTTGCAAAAGTGCTCCAAATCTGTCAGATTGTAAGGTCATCTCTTGTGCACAGCCCTCTTCAGGTCACCCCACAGATTTTCTATTGGGTTTAGGTCTGGGCTCTGGCTGGTCTATTCCAAAACTTGAATTTTCTTCTGTTGATGCTATTCTTTTGTTGATTTGGATGTATGATTAGGGTCATTCTCTTGCTGAAAGGTGAAATTCCTCTTCATCTTTAGCTTTCTAGCAGACACTTGAAGGTTTTGGGTGAAAAGTGACTGGTATTTGGAACTGTTCATAATTCCCATCACCTTGACTAAAGCCCCAATTCCATCTGGAAGAAAAGCAACCCCAAAGCATGATACAGCCACTGCCATGCTTCACCATAGGGATGAAGTTCTTTTGGTGATGCGAAGTGTTGTTTTTGTGCCAAACGTACCTTTTGGAATTGTGGCCAAAAAGTTCAACCTTGATCTCATCAGACCATAACACATTTTTCCACATGCTTTTGGGAGACTTGATGTATTGTTTTGCAAATTTTAACCAGACTCAAATGTCTTTCTGTGTAAGAAAAGGCTTCTATCTTGCAAACCAACCACATAGCCCAGACATATGCAGAATATGGGAGATTGTTCTCACATGTAGTACACAACCAGTACTTGCCAGAAATTCTTGCAGTTCCTTCAGTGTTGCTGTGGGTCTCTTGGCAGCCTCCTTGACCAGTTTTCTTCTTGTCTTTTCATCAGTTTTGGAGGGACATCCAGTTATTTGCAAAATCACTGTTGTCCCATATTTTCTCCACTTTTTGATGACTGTCTTCACTGTGTTCCATGGTATATCCAATGCTGTGAAAATTTTTTTTTAGCCTTCTCCTGACTGATACCTTTTAACAATGAGATCCCATTGATGCTTTGTAATCTCTCTGTGGACCATGGCTTTTGCTGAAGCAGGCAACTGAGTAAATGTCAGGAAAATCCTACTAGAACAGTTTAACTTTATTTGGGGTTAATCAGTCTCTCTTTAATTGATGGCAGTTGTGTACCCAAGAAGACTGAATGCTGTAATTAAATCAAAAGGTGCTTCAACAAAGTATTAGTATAAGGGTGTATACACTTATGTAACCAGCTGATTGTACATTTTTTATATTTTATATTTCTTCCCCTAACAGATTTGTTTGCTTTTCAGTTGAATTGTACAGGTTATAGATTACATTAAAGGTAGGAAAAATTTTGAAATGATTTATTGTTGTCTCATTTTTTATATCACAAAAACCTGGCATTTTAGCAGGAGTATGTAAACTTTTTATATCCACTGTAAGTGCACATATAACATGACTGAAGTCTCAATAAGGCTTCACACCTGAGCCAAAGTGGAGGTGGGGGAAGTGTGGTGGGAATTGCCATGTCAGGTGAAAGACTAAGACATGCAATACTCAGAAATGACTATTTCTTTAATAGCTATCAAATCACACATGTACAGCGAAGGAAACACCAACTTCCATGAATTCCTGCATTTGTCTGTATGTGCATAACATCTACCTGAACACAGTGTTACATTCACACCATAGTATTTTCAAAACAACAGCCATCCACATTGCATACATTTCTTTTTAAATTGCATTAAAGGGAAGATGGTCACAATAAAATAATTCAAAAAGTCATCAGTAGGAAACTTGTCACCCCATAAACACAAACACACACACACACACACACACACACATATATATATATATATATATATATATATATATGTGTGTGTGTGTGTGTGTGTGTGTGTGTGTGTGTGTATGGAGAGAAAGAGAGAGAGAGAGATAAACCCCCCGATTCACGAATCCTCCGTGTAAGACTTAATAAGTCTTACTCGGAGGCTGCAGTTGAACTCTATGACATCAGCGTGCCATGAATATTCATGAGGGCACTCTGACTCAACCATAAGTCTTACAAGGACCGTGTAGGAAAGCAGGGGGGCATGTCCGACTGCCGAGCAGTCTAAATGTCCATGCCCCTGCAAGGGATTGAAAAGTAAAATGAAAACACAGAAGAGTGAGTCCGCTCAAATGTCCTTGCACCCAGCACCACACTCCCTGACATTGTAAACCCCCATCACAGTTATAAAAAGTAAAACATTAATTTTATTTTTTTTTAAATTCCCGAAATAGCTGCCCGTATTTGCGCGTGTGTGCACGGGTGTGCCCATTGCTTAGCTGCAGTTAGCAAGTCAGACATGGAAGAGCATAAGAAAGAATGTATATGCGAATCACACCAGATAGTAATAGCGTAATAGTAGAGTGTTCGCACAAAGAGGAGACATTCACGGTAGCAGTCCCACCACTCCCCTTCTTATTTATGTTGTAAATCAGTATATGAAATAATACCTGACATATATGATTAAAATATTAGCAAAAAGCAGTGAAATAGCTTATGTATCAGTGAAGAAAATATATATTTTTAAAGGATCCTGATATATAATTGCCCGCAGTTAAGCAGCACTTTACCCAGCGCAATAGAGTTGCCCATAGTTAAATAGCACTTTAACCAGTGCAAGCTGTTTGTGCAGATGTGCGTACTGCACCAGCCAGGGCACCATAGGGCAACGTGGAGCAACGTAGAACAAAGTTGCTTAAACACAGCCACACCCCCTAGCCTGTCTAGACAGTATTAAAATAAAATGAATGACAAGGTTCGAACTCAGGACTCAGTGCACCATAATCAAAGTACTGAACCACTAAGCCATGACAGCTTAGGAGAAACAGCCACTGTTAACATACATATACTTAGAAATGGTAGAATAACCATTACTAAGCAGGTCTGCAGTCAGCCGAGAATTTTCAAAAATGGCCAATCACAAAAAAGTGAGGGAAATGTGGCATATATAAGCCCCATAGGCGGGAATACTCGCCATAACTGATTGTAGCTCACATCTACAGTTAGAATGGCTGGTGCTGAAGAAGGTACATGCTTCCAAGCGTAACGTTGGGTCATCAAGGTGTCGAAATACATGGTTTGGCTCCTTGTCCACCGTCATGAGTCAAGACTCCTGCAGGTCCAGTTTCAAGGGATGGAGTACAAGGCAGAGGCTTGGAACCGGTTAGCTCATGACCTCACCAGTGCCACAGGCATTCCTCAGAATGATGAGCAGGTCCATCACCACCATGCAGACCTGAAGAGACGGAAGCAGGGCTGCCTGAACCAATGGATACAGGAGGCCCATGGGATGCAAGATGCCCCACAACTGAGTAGGTAGCCATGGAATGCAGTATGTAAGAATTGATAATTGATCCTGTATAACGGATAGGTATGTCTCAATATCCCTTAATTTACTTCACAGCTGCAGGTGACCGTGCTGCGAATTAGCAAGCCTATGCAGATAGGCTGCTAAGGCTGCACCACCCGGCAGGTTAGTGATTATTCTGTATGTATTGTTATATAAAATAGGGGAGAGAGCATGAAAGAAAGTGTTGTAGTCCAATAATGCAGCCATAAAATGCCCTGAATAAGTCCTTTGCATATACTGTCATATAAAAAAGTCAGAGAGCCAGAAAAAAAGAGTGTAGTAACCCATTAAGAAAGGTGAAATATGTTCAGAATAATATCTCTGCAGGTACTGTCATATAAAATAAGTGAGCGAGCCTGAAAAAGAGTGTTCTAACCTATTAATAAAGGTATAATATGTCTTCCATATGCACTGTTATATCAAATAAAGGAGCGAGCCTGTGGAAAAGTGTGTAATGTAATTAATAAAGGTATAAAACCCGGAGTGTGTCTGTGTCACTCACTTTGAAATGTTGTTGTACTCTTGCGTTATACAAATAGTACTGTTTTAATAAGTGCTGGCAACCCAGAGTTGTGCAGTACCATCTAAAGTGGGTGATGGAATTGCTAGTAGCTGTGAAGCATATTTACAGTCCTCAACAGTCAGTTACTGGCTGGCATGCGTAAGTAAATCTGGCACATGAGTAGCAATAATAGAAATAGAAATGAAATAGAAATAGTAGAAGTAGAAATGCAGGGTTATGTACAAATTGAACTGAAAATGTCATTTGAACACATCCAGATATGTAGATAAAGAAATATAAATGAAATCAAGAAATGTGTAGCAGTAACATCTGCATCATGGACAGTTAGTATGCCAGGTATAGGTCAGGTATATATTGAACTAGCCAAACCCATTACACAACCTAATGCATGTTGGCAAGTGTAATAATACATGTAGGGGATATACACTTGCAGTCACTAGGAATGTAGTGTAGACTAAAAGTACTTATAAGATGTTACTTGAGGTTTCTTTCTACACCCTACTGTATGTGCATAAACCATGCAATTCCACATCTCAATGGGTATGTGTAATCTCAAATATTTGTTGGGACATATGTCCTATTGTTCTATAAATATTTGCATTTACTTTGATGCATGTGCCCTGTCAAACACCACAATCATGGTGGCCTGTTGCTACCAATCATCCATGCATGCTGTTGGAATATCCACTGTCGTTCAATATATGCAGGTGTTATGCTTGCTGTTCAACTGTTGGAACCTTTGTGTGTTGGGTTTATGGGAATATTACTGCATGCTGTTACAACTAATCTGGAATGCTGTTGTTTATGTTGTAATTAAACACACCTAATCACAGAACGTATGGGAAGGCCAGTCCCAGCCGACACAACTGTCCCACCTCAGCTGGCAAGTGCACCTGGCACCAGCAGGTCCGGTGCCCAGACCGGGCTCCCCTTTTCCATTGGTCCTGTGCCACCTTTGGGTGGAAGCACTGCAGGGGATGGGACTCGTCCCCCCCGTGTAAGCGTGGGTGGAGAAGGGCCACCTGTCACCCTTCAAAGTGTCCGGGCTGTGGTGTGTAGGGAGATCCAGCGTTCAGTTGCTGATCCCCTATGCCAGCTCGAGGTGAGAGTGGCACGTCTCACGGGTGAGCCTGCCCATCCTACGCAGCCCCCAGCACAGCCACCCTCGGGGCTGTGAAGGTGCAGTGGTGACTGCCCATGGGTGGGGATCTCAGTTCCACTGTTACCATCTGTGGGCTCATGGGCTTGTGATTTCCAAACATCCATCCCCGTCAATTGTGTTCACCCACCCCATGTGTCATACACCGCCCCTGTATGCATCTTGTTTGTCTTGTCTGTTAACCTCCCCGACCTACCTCCCCAAACATACCTACTTCCTCTACCTCACTTTCCACTCTCACCTGAAAAAAAAAAAAGGGCAATCTGTACTCACAAAAAAATTACGCCCCATACATAGCTGCCTATTTCGCACACATGTCCGCTGGACATGTAAACTGATAATTATAATTGGCAGTACAACAGACTTTGTTGTCTTCTCCCCTCTCCGAGGGGTGGAAGGTTTCAAATATCACTCCAAATTTATTGCATATGCACAGCTGTTGCTGGTAAAAAAATGGGCAGCTATGGACCTTCCCTACACCCCTCCTGCACATCCCGAGCTTGTTTACCTACTGTCTGTCCCTCTTTGTGTTCCCTTTTCACCACTTTCCGATCTCCCCATTTTCTTTTCTTTAAAAGAAATTAGCACAGGGGTTAGCGGGAGTAAGCACTATTAAGCAGTAGTAAGCAGGTTTAAGCAAGTGTGTGCATGTGTGCGCTTAGCTAAGCATCACTAAGCATCGAGCAAACCTACTTACAACTGCTTAAAAGTGCCTTAGTCACTCTGTGTCAGGGCCCTTGTTCTGCTCAGCAGCAAAACAAAAAACCTCTGCTGGTCTCAACACCCAGACCATTGACACAATAGACTGCATGAATTACCACTAAGCCACAGCATATATACAAATAACTTGGTTCTGAAATAAATATATCATGCATTACAATGAGGGAATGTAAATGGAAATTAGGAATGGTATAACACAAATCCTGTTCTGTGGGTCTTTACCAGCAGTTGTTGTGGAATTGCATGACATGACTGTGAAAAGAGAACCAGCCGTCCAAGCAGGGAATAATGTTACAGTAGCACCTTACAAACACCACACAGTGTCAGACCAGGATAAATACTGGCAAAGTTGAATAGGTCAGAGGCCAGACTCCCAAACTGTGACTGCTTTACAGGGATGTCCCTGATTTGTAAACAAATGTTAGCTGTGCCCCTCTGAATTACTCTGAAAAGTAATAACATTAGGCAGAAAAGTGGGGAATCACACTTAATGAATAATGTCAATAGGTGAGAGTAGACACTGCTTGCACATCAGAAAAGGTGTAGTAATACATATGCTCTAATTTCCAAGAAAGCCCCAACTGCAATATGTCTGTAATATACTGCAGGTGTATCTCACTTATATGTACCTTTCACTGAGGCCATTCAAATATATACCTGAGAGTATCTGAGGCCTGGTAGAGGCAGAAACACACAGGCATATCAGCATTCCTGCTGTTACACACTCTGCAAATAGCTTTGGAAGGAGTTCCACAAGCATGCCTTATGTAGGAGTACAACACAGAAATATCACAGGATGTAGCCATGTACTGCTAGCAACCAACTGTGACAATGCCAATGTGCCAGTGCTGAAAAGACTGGTGTGGTGCACAGACAAAGAATAATAGGCTAACCTCTAGCTACCATCTGGATATGTCCACATGTGGGAGCTACGCAGACTACTTGCCTTGATAGACTAACAGATACACAGCAACCCCGTATGTTCAGCAAGATAAACCTCACACGATAATAAAAAATGCTCATTGCAGTTCTGCCCCCCTGCTCAAAGGTATGGCATACCTGTGTATTCAGGCAAAAACAAGGGTGTAGGTAGGCATACTCAGTACTGAAATATGTCCAGTTGTGTTGAGCCGCCTGTGCTAATGTCAGCACAAACAAACCACAAACTGTTCAGAAGTGAGTAACTTAATAATTACAGTATAGCAGTACACAAACAGTGCATGTGCCATAGGAATACATTGTAATAACCACATTTGTATGGCAGTTAATTGTCTAATTCAGAAAGAAAGTACATACTCCCATATATCCTGTATTAACATTTGGAGGGGTGAGTACATGTCTACACTGAGAAGTGTGTACTGGAAGCAGCAACATTCAGGTTTGAGTACAACATACATATCACTGGCTACAACCCTAGCTTCAGATAACAGACATATACCAACCTTCTGACTGACACAACGGTGTCCAGAGCAAACAAGCATGGCCCCACCTTTGAAAGCTGAAAGGGCTACACCTACCTAACCTAGCATTTTATAGCAGTGGGCTGCAATCACAGTGAGTACTGCAATCACCACACAGCAGGCTGCATGCAATTACTGAATGGTGAGCAGCAACTGGTGCAGAGGCTGTCACATGCACATGTGCAGATACCTAGAAAAGCAGGCTGTACCTGCTGCCCACACATGCAATAATATCATTGCAGGAACAGGGAGATAGAGAGCAAGAGCAAGAGAGAAACAGAGACACAGACAGAGACACAGAGAAAAGAGACAGAAACAGAAACAGACAGAGAAATCCCAAAACAAACAACCAAAAAAAAAAAAACAGTAACAACAGACGGAGCAGGGAAAACAAAGGTAAGGTATGTAACTCATATGTATGTGCCAGCATGTAGTAGATGTTCCTGTAGAGTACTCTACACACTGCAAATCATCCATATGTGGCAGAAGTACATATCTATCTGTATCTGCATATGTGCATAGGGCAAGGGACATACTGCAACTGTTAGTGAAGGGTGTACACATATATGTTGTTGAAGGTTGTTATGTGCATATATCTATGTAGGTCGTAGTGTGAGACACAGAAAACAGCATGCAGTGCTGATATATGTCATGTGGTGGTTAAACACTGTGGGACTGATTTGTCAGATCTGCTGTGTTACAGCCAGTGAGGCCTGCTAAAGCTACATGGGCTGAGGACACCAAAATGCATTCTGCACAACACTGTGCAATATGATCACATAACTGTACATCCCACAACTGTCGCATAAGTGATATCCCCACCATGAAAGGTGGACTGTACATGTGCCTATATGTACATCTATATGTACAGCAATGGATGTGTACATGTATGTGTATGGATATATATATATATATATATATATATATATATATATATATATACACACACACACACACACACACACATATATATATGAAAGACCAACACGCTACTTCGCCGACACAAAAATCACCGACGTCAGATAACCGACAACACACAAAACCGACAACGCAAAACACCGAACACCATAACACCGACACACAGAACGTAAACAACACACTACACTACATAGCATAGACACTAGCCCTAACCCAAACCCTAACCCTAAGGTCCGACACTATCGCACACTTCACCTACCTGCACCCTAACCCTAACTCACTTAACCCACCCCTAACCCCAAGGTCCGACACTATCGCACTTCACCTACCTGCACCTAACCCTAACTCACTTAACCCACCCCTAGCCCAAGGTCCGACACTATCGCACACTTCACCTACCTGCACCCTAACCCTAACTCACTTAACCCACCCCTAGCCCAAGGTCCGACACTATCGCACACTTCACCTACCTGCACCCTAAACCTAACTCACTTAACCCGTCCCTAAACTACAGTCCCTCACTATCACACACTTACCTTACCCAAACCCTAACTCCGACACTAACACACACTCACCTTTCCCACAGCCTAACCCGAAATCCCAAAATATCGCACACTTACCTCACCGCTCCTAACTCCGTCACTGTCGCACACTTACCGGGTCACGATCACACATTACCCTTGTCGGTCTTTCCGCTGTTGGCAAATCACCCTGTCAGTAAACTTACCTGTCGGTCATTTGGTCTTCGCTTTCCGCGTGTCGGGGAATCGTCGGTTCGGTCTTTTAAAGTAGACCCATATATATATACAGATTTATATATACACACACATATATATATATATATATATATATATATATATATATATATATTTATGTATATATATATATATATATATATATATATATATATATAGAGAGAGAGAGAGAGAGGGAGACGGGGTCATATGTACTGCAACAGGTGTGTGGTGACCAAGGCATGGACTGTAGACAAGTGCCGATACTGCAGTGCCATTCCTCCTTTCCAAAACACTGTACCCATTAACTACCACATAGGTAGCAATCTGCCTAACACTGAAGGTGTGATAAGGGAACATGGGACACAGGTGGATAGTAGCCTCCCCTTTGATAAAGACAGTGCCACACTAGACTTGTAATCTGTCTATGTGGTATGTGTCATGACAACAGGTGTGTCATCTAGGGAAATATAGGTCAGTGTTCCCCTCTACTCATCACAATGCCCCTTGTGGTAAGTACCTTACATGACAACTACACAAAGTGGAATGGCCACAGACATACCTCACAAAGGGTAATACTGGCCTCAAACAGATGCCCTATGCAAACTGACTCAGAAAACCACAGCTAGACTGTATTGCATACTGCCCACACAGAGGTGACCTCTGCTGGACATACAGAAGTATGTCAGACCAATAGCTGTGTGACAACCACCATGACAACATATCACAATCCCTCCGGGCTACATGCTCTAGGGCCCTAAACCTCGTCAGCTCACTAAATAGCACATGCTGGAGGGATAGGTTCCTATCTCAGAGATATGCCATACTCTGGAATAGACCACCTAGCAATAGCAAACTAGGCTCCTCATTAGCAGTTGTCATAAATACCCCCGATGATTGTTTGGGAGATTGGTATTACACCCCAGGAATCCCCTCTGTGGTTCTGGTTGACAGGGGCAAGTGATATCAATGTACATGTGTGGCAAAGGCCAGGGTAGCATATAGCTAGGCAGCTGTAGGCCCTAGGGCCAATAGCATCTCACCTACCTATGACACTATGCACTCACACATTTACTCAATGCAATACCTGCTATGTGAGGTTGAATAAGTGTAAAGCTGAATGTATGCAAGGTCTGTAAAGGTGGGATAGCATAGTGTGAAGTTGTATCTGACATGGTAGTGTCTATCCTAGCTGTGAGGCCAGCAAAAGATGTGTATGTTATTATTAGGCAGACATAGTAGTATGGCATATGATGTGACATAGTTCCTTGTTGATGATTGCGGTGTCCCATTGCAGGCTAAAGCAATACATGTATGCTTAGTGAGTGATACTGCTGGTGAATCCGACTCCCATATGAACTGTAGTACTACCTGAAGCTGTAGGCCTAAACAGCACAGTATGGTGTGTGTTCACATTGCTTTGAAACACTGTCTTGTGTGTTTCCTGTAGTCTGCACAGAGGACATGACTCAAGCATAAGGGTTTGTAAGTAGTGGCACACAGTACTGTATGGTACACAGGTAAAGCTCATCTGTGTTGGCATACAGTGGTGTGCTGCATGTTTGTCTGATGTGTGAGTAATTATGCCTGTACCATGGCCGCAATCATATGTGTGTTGCAGGGTAGACATGTGTATCTAGCATATATACTCTGTTACAGCAGTATGCCACCTATATTAACAACTGTGCACATATGTTAGGCAGGGCTATGGCATCAACGACTAGGGTGGTTTACTGGTGCTACTGTAACTGTACTTTACATTCATTGCAATGGATGACACCTTTGTTTGTGCATTAGCGTGATATATACCCCTGTGGCGAGGTTGTGCATTGTGTCACAAACAGTGTGCTGGGTACTATTGTATAGTGGTTTGATATAGAGAGTGAGCCAGGCACTGTTAGTCAGTTGTGGCCTGAGAACCAATATGTGGTATTGAACGTGTGTATCTTCTGACTGACAAACGGATGGTATATATGGCAGTGAAGTGATATCTGTGGTTAAGGGTGTAAAGTGTGCCACAGGACTCGCTCACACATATTGTTCATTTCTCTTTCAGCCTGATAGCCCACCAACGTAACCTTTCTTACACAGCAGAGGAGGAAGAGGTGATCCAGCAAAGCCTGGTGCAGCACTACACACAGTTGTTTTCCAGAAGCAGCCAGCACCAGCATGAGCGGACTGCACTGTGGCAAGAACATGCTCATCGGGTAAATGACATAGGCATGCCTAACAGGACATATGAGCAGGTACACCATCACTGCAGTGATTTAATTAGACATGTCCGGTAGCGTGCGTCTGATATCCAGAGACAACAGCTTGCCACAGGTGGTGGGGTGGCCATTCATCCCCCCCTCACCAGAGTGGAGGAGCTGCTCTTAAGTGTGGTGGCTCCTGGACAACAACAGCAACTACCACAGACATGTGTCGTCATGGAGGCCGGAGCCACCCAGCATGTTTACATGGAGCGTGCAGGTAACATGCCCTATCTGTAGACTACAGTTTCCTGTATTGTTAGATTATGTCTACATGAAATGTGTACAGTGTGTTTAGCAGTTGTGCTGCTTAGTGTTGTGCAATACTGATATTTGGAATATTATCTGTACACCTATGACTGTCGAATGTTGTTCTACTGTATTTTAGCAAACCCACAGTAGCAATGCCACAGTTATGGCCACTGATGAACTCTCTCAAATTCTCATTGCTCTCTCTGGTGTGACAGCAGGGCAGATGATCTATGCTGATGAGTGTGGTGTAACTGCAATGTTGGTAATGAAATGTGCATGTCATAGGTGAGGTGTAGGCCATGTACACGTAACACACCTACGCATAATGCATGCTGTGCATGTTTACTGTAAGACGTTGCACAGCTCAGTAATGTCAGTAGCTGCCTCAATGACATGCAATACACAGAGAATCAGACACAGTTGTGACAACACCGTACTGCACATTGGATAGGCATAGTTGCTACGGCTCTACACAACAAAACACGTTGATCATACGCAGTAAACCTCAACATGATACATATGGCATTACCACACACCTACTGTAAGGTCACACTTCAGTATCCCACATGTCATCCATACACACATGATAAACCTCAGGGGTAGAGACCTATCATTGGGCTGTGCAACACTCTTCAACACATAACACAGTCATGTTAGGCAATGCTCCCTATAGGGCACCCACACACCATGTACAAAGTGGCTGTGTAATTGTGAACGTAGCCATGGCACTGCAGTTCAGGTACAGCATGCCAGGTGGTGATCTGTCACACATTAGTAGCCATGAGTGACCACATGATGCATGATGGTGATGGCTCATAGTACTACACCCCATCCAGTTACAGTGACCACAGTACTACACATAGCAGTCATTGCTTTGCACCTCAATGTTGTGTGTGTGCAAACATATGCACCTATACACAATATGCATAGCATGTTGTGTGTGTGCTTACATATGCCAGTATACACAATATGCATAGCAGTCGCCATCTGTACAAAGTGACACATATATGTCCTGGAATGCTATTGGGTGTATAAGTCACATGACACACATTGGGTATGTGTGGTGTTTAATGTTGCAGTCATGTAGCATGCCATGTCATGGCTGGCACCGACATCTACAATATGTCCCACACTCACCATAACCACTATACAATGGCGATGTCGAGCATTTGGATTCCTTTACGTCTACATGCACCACTCATCCTGTGTGTGTACATAGCATGCATGTGCTACACCTGTGCCCAGTATTATCTGCCATGGACACAGACACTGTAATCAGACATGGAAATCTATGTGTCACACAGATAACACATGCAGCCATGGTATGTATACCTGTGAGTGATGGTGCACAGGACATTGCAGAGCTGATAATACTTGCACAGCAATGTTGTATCCATGTATACATTGTGTTCCAGGGTGTAGCCAATCACTGAACAACTACACACATGCATCAAAGCCATGTATACTGTCATTAAATAGGGCCATCTACACTCCCACTGCATGGTCTTGAACAACACATTTTCTGCATGCTGACACATGTGATGTGACTGTTTGCCTTGTGATGCTGTCACCCACCTTCACCCACTATTGAGTATGTGTTGGATTGCTGGTGTGTGTGTGTCTATCTGCTGTAGTGAGGAGTGTATTTGTTTGTATGAGTTCATGTGTGCTTGTGTGCATGTGTTCATGTGTGCATGTGTGCATGTGTTCATGTGTGCATGTGTGCATGTGTTCATGTGTTCATGTGTGCATGTGTGCATGTGTTCATGTGTTCATGTGTGCATGTGTGCTAACATCATGTACAGATTGTAAAGTGTGTTTCCTGTCTTCCTCTCACAGGTGCTGAGTTTGGGGTGGCTGAATGCAGCAGGGAACCTGATGTCACTGCCACAAATTGTGGACATGATGAGACATATATTGTGACACAGGCAGGTTTGATAGGGTCTGTCGTTGGTCCATCAATCGACAGTACACAGCATTCAACCCCATCTATGTGCACACTCACACATCCCTCATCACCAATGGCCTTAGCCGAGGGACAGCATACAGTTGGCATTGACCAGGATACTGTGGTACCCATGGCACTTGCATCACCTCACAGCAGCCATACCCATATTCCTGGAATGGTACCACATAGGCGGATGTCCAGGGGTTCTCAGGGGAGCACCGCTGGTCGTATTGCCCCTGGCAGACGTGCCCTCACAGGTCTTACAACCTCGAGTATGTTCCGGGCTGTAATGCAGAAACAGGCACATATGGAACAGTACACCAGACAGGGACTAAGGGCACAGAGGGCCCATTACACCACTATCAATGACAGCATCTGGGACCTTGCCGGTGCCATCCGAAATTACACCGAGGTCATTGATAGACATTGGGGGGAGACATTAGATGCCCTCTACAATGTGTCTTCAATGAGCCAAGACCATGCGGGATGGGTGAGACGTCGACACTGGCGCATGCCAGCAACATCAACAGCTGGCAGTCGTCGCGGATGGCCCACAGATCACAGCTGCTCCTGTAGTGGCAGTACCAGCCCCAGCAATGCTGGGGCTGGCCTATCGATTGACCGTCCTAGTAGACCATGTGCACGTGGCTCTGGCCAGCCCCAGCAGGGACATGGGTCCACTCGACATACCTCTGCCTCTGATGATAGTACCCAGTCAGGGTTGGTACCCGATACTGTCTGTAGCACCCCTGCCAGGCACAGGTACTGTGCCCGTGGCCAGAGACAGTGATCTGTACAGCCTGGCAGGTACAGTCTGTGGCTGTCCCACAACCTCCCGTATATGGCAGCCACATGGTGGAGCTGTGTGCATGCAGACACACACACATTCACCAAACAACTAGGGCTCACACATACACACACACACATTACATCAACATTGGCCCATGTTGTACTGTTGTCCCTCACACACACACACACACACACACACACATACATGTCGATTGGATGGGTCAGTGTCGGGCTCTGGCAAACCAACAACACACCCTGTGAATATGATGACACCTGTGCCACCTCCTGTCATCTGTAGCATTGATGCAGGAACAGGCTAACATGGTGCTGATGCACAGGGTGACATTATAGCAGTGTAGCAATATTAGCATGTTGTCAACAGGAAAGTGTAATGATATCCTTGTAGGTATATCTGAGCAGGCATGATGCATCAAAGCTATGATTGTCAATGTAGCATTGTTTACACCAGTGTTAAGTCTGAGTATGTATTGTCCACCCATACGCCACTTGGCTGAAGTGTATAGTGTTGCCAGCATGTGTTAGTGAGTGGACAGTACATGTGTGATGTGTACATTACAGATTAGCAGGTGTACAACTGTGAACATGGTGAGTGCGCACTGTCTGGATGCACGTGCATAATGGACACATGGGATGTGTGACATACCCTGTTTTACACATTGTTAACATCTCATAGTATCTGTCGATGGCCAGTATGCATTCTACTGCAGATATAGGTTCATAGGTTCATAGGTTGATACTAGGCTATCTGCCCTAGGGCATTTATAAGCCTAGCCAGAGTGTGTTTGGCTTTCGCCACCCTTTTAGATTAGTTGACTGTGCCTCTATATAGTAGGTCACAGAAGATAGCCCTTTTAAGGTTAGTTTACTGTACCTCTGTCAAGCAGGGATACAGAAGAGATCCCAGGGGTAAACTTATGATCTTCCATCCACTCATCAAGATTTCTCTTGAAGAGGGTCAGTGAGGGGCTCTGCCTAACATGGATTGGGATTTTGTTCCAGAGTGAGGGGAGCCTCTGGGATATGAATCTGTCCCTCCAGCATGTCCTATTTATTTCTGTGCTGAGGTTCAAGTCCCTGGTGCGTGTAGCTGTAAGGGATATGGATTTCTTGAGGTGAAGCATGCCCATTAATTCTGGGTTGGACATGGCTTTATACGTCAAACACAGATCACCTCTGAGCAGGCGGTATGCAACTGAGTAAAGCTGGAGTTTCTTTAGCCGAACTGCATAGGGCATCTGTTTGAGCCCCTTGATCCTCTTGGTGAGATACGTTTGGGGTCTTTCCAGTTGCTGAAGGTGTCAGGTAAGGTACATCCCAAACGGGGCATTGTACTCAATTATGGGCCTGATAAGTGATGAGTAGAGAGGCACAATGACCTCTCTTGATCTAGATGTGAACCCTTTCATTATAGGTTGGGCTATATAGAAGGTCTTTCTAACCACTTTGGCAATGTGATTGTCAAAGGAGAGATTCCTATCTACTTGGGTCCCCAAGTCCCTAATTACTTCTTCCGTACTTAATGGATTACCACCTATGTGGTAATTTGTGGGCACTTTGTTTTTCCCAAATGGGATGACTATGCACTTTTTGGCATTTAGCTTTAGGCCATGGCTCTGGCACCAGTTATTCATCTCTGTGAGACACTTTTGGAGGATGCTTGTGTCAGCCGGAGAGTCAATTACAGCACCCAGTTTGCAGTCATCTGTGAACTTGGTCAGCCATAGTCCACCCGTGTTAGCCTGTACCTCGGAGAAATATATACCGAACAAGAGAGGTCCCAGGTCTGAGCCTTGTGGGACACCACTTGTAACTGGTTTAGAGTCTGACATGGCACCTGCTATTCTGACCATGTGGGTTCTATCCCTGAGCCAGTTTGCAACCCATCTTGTGACATAGGGGTGGATATTTAAGCTGGTGAGCTTATTTATGATGCCCGAGTGGGGTATTGTGTCGAAGGCATTTGCGAGGTCCAGGTAGGCTGTGTGGACTACTTCCCTTCATCTATGGCTTTGGTAACTGTTTCAAAGAAGTCAACCAGGTTCAAGAGGCAAGATCTGCCCTCAACGAAGCTGAATTGGGTAGGATCCAGTGTCTGGAGGTTCCCAATGTCTTTGTTTATGATTTCCATGATGATACACTCCATAGCTTTGCAGACCTGGCTAGTCAGGCTTATAGGGCGATAGTTTCCGGGGTCTGTTGTGGCACCACCTTTGTGTAGTGGGACCACTGTTGCTGTACGCCATTCCTTAGGTACATATCCTGTAGTAAGGCTGAGATTGAACAGTGACTTTATATGAGGGTTTAGTTCTTCTTTGAGCTCGTGTAAGATGCAGCCTAGGACACCGTCTGGTCCCATTGATGCTGTGTTTTTTGCTTTGGAGAGGGCAGCTCTCACCTGTTCATCTGTGATCTCAGGAAGGCTACACTCTGTTGGGATAGACATTTGCTCTTTTGGGGGGGGGGGGAGAGAAGTTTGCACTGAACCTTTCTTCCAGGATGTCGGCAATGTCTGTGGGTTCAGTGAATTTTTTGTCTTTTTGCACTAACTCAGAGCATATCTGGGAGTTGCCTCCCAGGTTTCTGACATAACTAAAGAAGCAAAAAAAGACGGTATACTCACCGTCACTGTTATGTTGAAGAAAGTAGCTGCTGGCTCACTCGAATAAGGGGTCAAACGAAGATCTTCTTATTATGTGAATGTAGAGTTTAATAAACACCAACCACAAGAAAAACATACACTTTTACAATATTTGTTAAGCGCTTTCATCTGCTTATCGCAGACTTCATTAGAAAAGCTGATCAGTACGCTTAGCAATCCATTTAAAAACATTTTGGCGCCAATCTGATCACCATATTTAAATCTATTTCTATAAAACCCTTTCTTTTATTAGCAATATAATTTATAATTTTATGTATACATTTTTTAATATAAGTGTTTGAAATTTATATCAGTTGTTATATAAAAAAATATGGTTTTAATAATATATTTTAGCTAGGATTGTTTGTGAAATGTATTATAATTAAGTGATATTGGGTTTACAGCTATTATAGATTCATATATTTTATATTTTATAACTTTGTACATAGAGTATAATGGTGTAAGGGCTCTTTAAAAATGGTGATCAGATTGGTGCCAAAATGTTTTTAAATGGATTGCTAAGCATACTGATCAGCTGTTCTGATGAAGTCTGCGATAAGCAGATGAAAGCACTTAACAAATATTGTAAAAGTGTACGTTTTTTTGTGGTTGTTGTTTATTAAACTCTACATTCACATTATAAAATCTTTGTTTGACCCCTTATTCGAGTGAGCCAGCAGCTACTTTCTTCAACATAACAGTGACGGTGAGCTTACTGTCTTTTTTTGCATCATTGGTGTTGTGGTGCATAACTAAAGAAGGCCTTGTGATTTTCTTTAGTGTCTTGTGCAATTTTTCTTTCGAAGCTAGCCTTTGATGATTTTATGAGGGATCGTAGTTTCTTGCTAGTACTGATCAGTGACGCCTTCCCTTTTTGGGATTTTGCTCTGTCATGTAGTAGCTTTCTCCTTCTGTTGTACAGCTTATTTATGGCCAGTGTTTACCAGACAGGTCTCCTGCCTTTGGACGAGTGAGTCTTGGTTTTATTTGGGATAGCATGCTCCATGCATTCCTGTAGGTGTCCATAGAATGCTTTTGTAAAGCATTCTGCATTTTGGGCCATATTTTCCACTGGCCCGAGGGCTTTGAAGGATTCCACCTCAGTTTTAAGAAGTGTGGTTTGCTTTTGAGAAGTTCTTCACCGTGGTTTCCTTGGCTAGGAGTGGGGACGGAATATGGATGTCCAGTGAGATTTTTTTATGGTCTGATCTTACCAATGAGGGGTATACCTCTGGTGTGGAACATAGAGACCCCATGTTGGTGATGACCAGATCCAATATGTTTTCCCCTCTTGTGGGAGTGGTGACCAGTTGTTCCATAGCATTTGAGTTTATAAATTCTAGGAACCATTGGGCGAGGGTGTTTGGGCTTCAGTAGTTTTCACAATCGATGTTTGGGTAGTTGAAGTCACCCAATATAATAGTGTTTGGAGAGACCTTCATATTCTCCAGTGTTCTCAGGAAAGCCGGGTGAGGTTCCTGTGTTTGGGAGGGTGGCCTGTAACAGGCTATGAACTGAAAGGCAGTTTTTCCCACTGTTAGTTGCACATGGATGGTCTCTGATGCTTTGTGCAGTGCCACTAACCTGGAGGTGTGGGTATCTTTGATAAATATGGATACTCCCCCTCCTTTTGTGGTTCAGTCTGAGTTTTGGGGCCAGAAAGCATGGTATGAAGTATAACCTGTTAGTGCTGGGGTGCTCTCGGGAGCCTTGAACCAGGATTCTGTTACTGCACAGATATCGATATTCTCCATACTGAGGAGAGTCTCGAGTGCGTGCATCTTGATATGTACTAACAAGGGCACACATGTGTGTATGACATGGATTGACACTATGCTGTGGGTGATACTGTTAATATCTGTCAATCTTTTGCATTCTGGTAGTATACACAACCTCAACAGCATGACTATAACAAATCATTAGAAGATGTCCTGACAAATGACACACAGTTGTAGGGAACTCAGTAACAGTGGGATCCTTCTGGTACTATACTATAACAGTAACCAGTGGTATTGACTGCCAACCATTCCTGGGACCACACCTGTTTGGCATATAGGCCTCTTAGGTACATGCAAACACACTAGGGATATGTCTATCCACATCTGTAAATGCATGCATTGGCCTACAATGCATTCTTTGGATGGGACACATATCCTACACAAGGGTATCATACAGACAGACACCTGTTGTCCGACACATGCTGTATTGCACTAAGCCGACTATGGCATAGTCACCCACATTTACTATACATACTATCCCGACAGTACCACATAGGTGGTAGCCCCCAACGTGTTTGTTGGGTACCAATGTGTACCTACAGCCACGTGTTATGTCATCTGTCCCTTGGTATCCACATATCCAGAGGTATTGTGGAGTCCCTCGGTGTATCACATAAGACATTAGGGGCCTGAATGCATATCCACAAGGCTGTTGTACACCTATGATGACTGTCCATTATTGCCAGTCGTTGTTGTGTATGAACATGTCTGACATATATCCCAGGCATGTACCCTCACTCACACTACTCTATAGTAACTGTCATGGGTGTGTGTGGCACAGATGACCTTGGCCACAGATCACTACAGTGGCCGGCCTTGTCCCATACATAGATATGTGACCTATGATCTGAGAAGCAGCGGCACAATCTGTCAAAGGAAACAAATGTATTCATGTAGTATGTAGGCTTCACACCTATGTACTAATTGAGGTCACATGTACATATATTTATTTGTCACACAGATACCTGATGTGTGCAATGCACATACTGTTTCAATCCTGATATGTCATACCATAGTAAAAGCAAAACCCACATTGCGTTGATCAACAGTGTCACATACACACACATTCAGCAATTGCAGGTTTCAAAACCCTACCTAATTATCTTATGATACTAGAGGGATATTCTTTAACACAGCATGCTATATGCTTTCATGGGTGCTTTGTTTTCTCCTGCTATATTTGTAGGATGCTGACATCATCAGACTTTCCAAAGAGGAATGTACCTCTTTTAATGTGTTTTCCCAGTCTCCAAAAAGGGCACTCCTTTCAAAGGAAATTACACCCCCACAACCAAACACACACTGTCAGTGTTTACAGGATTCAAACCCCTACCTAACTAGGTTATGATACTAGAGAGATATGCACTAACATGGCACACTATATGCTTTATTGGATGTTTTGTTTTCCCCTGCTATATTTGAAGGATGCTGACATCATCAGACTTTCCAAAGAGGAATGTACCTCTTTTAATGTGTTTTCCCAGTCTCCAAAAAAGGGCACTCCTCTTAAAGGAAATCACACACATACCCTCAACCCACACACACAGCAATTGCAGGATTCAAACCCCCTATCTAACTATGTTATGCTACTAGAGAGATACGCATTAACATGGCAGACTGTATGCTTCATTGGGTGTTTTGCTTTCCCCTGCTATATTTGAAGGATGCTGACATCATCAGACTTTCCAAAGAGGAATGTACCTCTTTTAATGTGTTTTCCCAGTCTCCAAAAAAGGGCACTCCTCTTAAAGGAAATCACACACATACCCTCAACCCACACACACAGCAATTGCAGGATTCAAACCCCCTATCTAACTATGTTATGCTACTAGAGAGATACGCATTAACATGGCAGACTGTATGCTTCATTGGGTGTTTTGCTTTCCCCTGCTATATTTGAAGGATGCTGACATCATCAGACTTTCCAAAGTGGAATGTACCTCTTTTAATGTGTTTTCCCAGTCTCCAAAAAGGGTACTCCTCTCAAAGGAAATCATACACATACCTCCCCCCCCCCCCCACACACACACACAGCAATTGCAGGATTCAAACCCCTATCTAACTATGTTACGATACTAGAGAGATACACATTAACATGGTAGGCTATATGCTTTATTGGGTGATTTGTTTTCTCTTGCTATATTTGTAGGATGCTGACATCAGCAGACTTTCCAAAGAGGAATGTACCTCTTATAATGTGTTTTCCCAGTCTCCAAAAAGGGCACTCCTCTCATAGGAAATCATACACATACACACCCCACACACACAGGCAGCAATTGCAGGATTCATACCCCTACCTAGCTATGGTTATGATACTAGAAAGATACACATTAACATGGTGCGCTATATGCTTTCCAAAGACATGCATCTGGAGCATTTCTCCCCGGGCCTCCACTGAAAACAGGCTCTGTGGAACCTAGTCGGACATTCCCGGTCAACAAATGTAAAAATAAAAAAAAAAAAAAAAAAAAAAAAAATGCTTTACTGGGTGGTTTCTTTTCTCCTCCTATATTTGTAGGATGCTGACATCAGCAGACTTTCCAAAGAGGAATGTACCTCTTATAATGTGTTTTCCCAGTCTCCAAAAAGGGCACTCTTCTCAAAGGAAATCACACACATACACACCCCTCCCCACACACAGGCAGCAATTGCAGGATTCATACCCCTACCTAGTTATGTTATGATACTAGAGAGATACGCATTAATATGGCGCGCTATATGCTTTACAGGGTGGTTTCTTTTCTCCTGCTATATTTGTAGGATGCTGACATCATCAGACTTTCCAAAGAGGAATGTACCTCTTATAATGTGTTTTCCCAGTCTCCAAAAAGGGCACTCTTCTCAAAGGAAATCACACACATACAACCCCCCCCCCCCCCACACACACACAGGCAGCAATTGCAGGATTCATACCCCTACCTAACTATGTTATGATACTAGAGAGATACACATTAACACGACACACTATATGCCTTACTGGGGGGTTACCTTTCTCCTGCTATATTTGTAGGATGCTGACATTATCAGACTGGACATGGTAATTTGTGTACACTTTGTTTTATGCAATCCCAGGAATGAGCCATGTGGGTCAGCAGGTGTGAACAGCTTGAACAGGACCACATAATTCTTAGCTTGTGTGATCTATCTGTGGACAAATTGACATTCCCTCATATGTCAACACATATTTATGCACAGATTGTTGGTTTTGTAGATACAACATGTATCTGGGATGTTGATAAAGGGCTATTCAAAGTCTATGTGAGACATGTGTAGCTCCGTTCAGTGATGTATGTCCTGGGTGGTTGCCTTGTAAACAGTCTAGCATGATTGCGAACCATGATCTGCACATGAGCATACCACAGTTGGTACGGTTGTGTGTTTGTCAGCTTCCAATAGCTCTGTTTATGGCTTCAACCATGATGGACTCCATGGCCTTGCAGATCAGACTTCATAGGCTTACTGGACTATACTTCCCATGGTGTGTTGTGCACCAACACTTGTGGGGAGAGCCATATGTTGCTGTAACACATTCAATGGTTCCAGATCCCGTGGAGAGGGTGAGGCTCAACAGACTGTTCAGGTGCAGGTCTGTTTGCTCTGTAGTTCATTCAAGACACATATAGGGAAACAATGTAATCCAATTGTTGCCATGCTTTCGGCTTTGGGGGGAGCTGTTCATCCATTCTACATGTGATATCTCCAGGTATGATGATAGGGACATTCATCAGTGGGAGGTAGGTATGTATATATGGGCCTGTCTGACAGGATGTCGGCAATGTCAGTCAGGTACAGTTGGCCCTGACTCAGAACATATATGAGTGTACATTGCTATTTATGACATAGCTGAAGGAGGTGTCATGATTCCGTCTGGACTCCTTCGCAGCTACTCTTTACAAAACACCAACAAACCTGAGCACTAATCCCTGTTATACACTTTTACACACTTAACACCCTACTGATCCTTTGTGATCAGTCTACAGAGTATGTCATCATAATATCCTGGCATGTCCAGGGGTCGCTTTCGTGTGTACTCTCCAGTCCAGCTGGTGAATATTGTGATTTTGACACAATGTCACAACTGCCGCATGTACACAGACAACTCTCTCCTCCTCCCAACAAACTCAAATATATGAGTGAGATGCAACTATATAGACATACAGGAAGCTGAGCTCTCTTGACCCATGACTGGCACAGTCTATCAGGTGGTGAAGGTAACCACACACACCACATATCAGTCTCGCATAAACCTATAGCGACAGCAATCAAACCACATTATCACACATAAACATACACGGAGGATCTAAATAAACTCTGCCTAAGCAGCAGAGACCACCAAAGCAGACACACAAACAACTGCTACCCCACTACAATACCCACATATCACATAGTTCACAATGTCAGTGTGCCACACAGTCACTGCCCTTCGGGCTAAGCAACACACCTAATACACTTGTAATAGGTGACACTTATTGTCAGACACACTGACATCCCTCTCAGCAGGCCGAACAAGGGTATGGTCACTTTGAGCTGTCTGTCAGGTGCCACGATCCGCCACATAACACATGCACTCAGGTCACTCCAAAGCAAGTACAGAAATGGCTCCATCATTCTCCATGCTGGTGCATAAAACCTCACACATTCCTCCCTGGACCACATGACATGATACATAGAGGAACTCTCTGATCATGTAGGCTAGGCCAGTATGACTCTGCCCTTGTGTAGCATCTTACACTCACCAAGTATGATGTCACAGTATACAGACAAACTTATCACGTTTAACAGTTGGCTAACATATTGGTGTCATTCAAAGGGGATCCAGTGTCTGTCAGCCTGGGGTGACATGCTCGACATGCCACATAGCTTCGCTATGGACAGCTTGCACCTGTCACCCTTGGACTTTTGAATACTGGCTAAGGCTCTTGCTACCACCATACTGCCTTTTTTAAGCGGGGCTCAAAAGACAAACCCACCTCCATAGACATTACAGAGTAAATGAAACTAAGGGTAATGCTGCTCAACACCAGATGTGTTACTCTCAAATTGCACCCACTCAGGTCTCTCCTTAGTATGGAGAATAGCGATATCTGTACACTAACAGATGCCTGGTTCAGGCTCACAAATGCACACCAGCATTACCAGGTTATATTTCATACCATGCTTTCTGACCGCAAGACTCGGAACGGACAACACAAATAGGGGGAGTATCCATATACATCACAGATACACACACCTCCAGGTTAGTAGCACTTCACGAAGCATCGCGGACCATACATGTGCAACTAACAGTGTGCAAAACTGCCTTTCAGTTTGTAGCCTGCTACAGACCACCCCCCTCAAACTCAGGAACCACACTCGGCTTTCCTGGGAACACTGGAGAATATGAAAATCTCCCCACACACCATTATATTGGGTGATTTCAAATACCCAAACATTGACAGGGGATACTACTCAAGCCCCAACACCCTCGCTCAACAGTTGCTACTATTTGTAAACTCATGCTACTATGGCACAACTGGTCACCACACCCACAAGAGGGGAAAACATATTGAACCTGATCATCAACAACATGGGGACTCTATGTGCCACACCAGCGATATACCCCTCATTGGTAAGGTCAGAACATACATTTATCTCACTGGACATCCATATCCTGTTCCCACACCAATCCTGGGTAATCTTGGTGAACTTCTCATACGCAAATGTCTCACTTCTCCAAAGCAAGGTGGTATCCTTCAGAGACCCTGGGACAGTGGTAGATATGGCTCAGACTGCTGAATCCTTTACATACACATTCTATGGACACCTAGTGGACTGCATGGATCGTGCTATCCCAAATAAAAACAGGACTCACTCCTCCAATGGCAGGGGCCCTGTCTGGTAGACCCCGGCCATTAATAAGCTATACAGCGATAGGAGGAAGCAACTACATGATAGAGCACAATCCCAGACAGGGAAGGCATCTGTGATATGTACTGGCAGACAGCTACGATCACTCATGAATTTATCTAAGGCCCGCTTCTAACGGACAATTGCACCAGACACATAGGACAATCACAAGGCCTTCTTCAGTTATGTCAGGAACCAGGGTGGACACACACTGATATGCTGTGAGTTACTGCATACTGACTAAACATACCCTGAACCCACTGACATTGACAACATCCTGGCAAACAGGTTCAGTGCAGATGTCTCCCCCCACCCCCCTTAAGGAGCAACTATCCATCCCAACAGAGTGTAACCTCCCTGACATCACAAATAAACAGGTGAGTGCTGCCCTCCCCAAAGCAGACAACACAGCATCAATGGGACCAGACAGTGTCCTGGCCTGCGTCTTACATGAACTTCATGACAGACGTAACCCTCACATTACGTCACTGTTCAATGTCAGAGTTACTACAGGATATGTACCCAAGGAATGGCGTACAGCGACAGTGGTCCCGCTCCACAGAGTTGGTGCCACAATGGACCACAGACAATATCGCCCTATAAGCCTAACTAGCCTGTTCTGCACAGCTATGGAGCGTATTGTCATGGGACTCATACACATAGACATCGGGAACCTACAGACACTGTGTCCTACACATTTCAGCGTTGTTGTGGGCAGATCTTGCCTCTTGAACCTGTTTGCATTCTTTAAATGGTTACCAGGTCCATCAACTTTGGGACGGTTGTCCACACAGCCTACCTGGACCTTGCTAAACCCTTCAACACAATACCCCACTCGGCCATTATGCATAGGCTCACCATCGTTGATATTGACACATATCTCACATGATGGATTGCTACCTGGATCAGGGATAGCACCCACATGGTCAGTATTGCAGGTGCCATGTCTGACTATACACCAGGTACACGTGGCATCCCACAAGGCTCAGTCCTGGGACCTCTCTTTTTCAGTATATATTTGTCTGATGTACAGGCTAACACAGCAGGAATATGGCTGACCATATTCGCAGATGACTGCAAACTGGGTGCCATAATCAACTCTCCAGCTGGCACATGCATACTCAAACAGGGTCTCACAGAGATGGATGACTGGTGTCTGAGCCATGGCCTACAGCTAAATGCCATTAGTTGCATTGTCATCCCCTTTGGGAATAACAACATGCCCACACATTACCACATAGGTAGTAATCCATTACATACGGTAGGTGTTGTTAGGGGTTTGAGGACACGACTTGTTCGCACTGTCGCCTTTGACAATCACGTTGCCAAAGTGGTTAGACAGACCTTCTATATAGCCCACCTTATCCCATATGGTTTCACATCTAGATCAAGTGAGGTCATTGTGCCCCTATACTCATCACGACCATGCTTGGTTACAATGCCACATTTGGGATGTAGCTTACCCGACGCCTGCAGCAACTATAATGGCCACAAATGTTCCTCAACAAGCAGATCTAGGGACTCACATGGATGCCCAGCACAGTTCGGATACAGTAACTCCAGCTCTACTCAGTCGCTTACCGCCTACTCGGATGTGATGTATGCCTGTTGTTTATGGAAAAAAGCAACCCAGAAATGATGGACATGCTCCACCTCAAGATATCCAACTCCCTTGGAGCTACACACTCCAGGGACATATACCTCAGCACAGATGTTAGTAGGACATGCTGGAAGGACAGATTCTTATCCCAAAGGCTCCACTCACTCCGGATTGTAATCCCGGTTTCACATAGGCAGAGCCACCCACTGACCACCTACAGGAGACATCTTGACAACTGGATGGGTGATTACCCCTGGGATATCTTCTGGGTCCCTGCTAGACAGAGGCACACTAGACTAAACATAAATGGGCTATCTTGTGTGACCTACTATTCACAGGCACAGTGTAGTAATCTGACAGGGTTGCAAAAGTCAAACACACTCTGGCTAGGCTTGTACATGCCCTAGGGCAGATAGCCTAGTATCGACCTCTGAACCTATGATAATGTTCAGGATGCGCAATGTTTATTGCTGGTACTGTTTGCAGGTTTTTATTGTCTTTGTTTTCCCAGTTTTTATGAACAACTTAGGTATCTGCAGAACATATTTGATTATGACAGGGTTCCACTATATTATATATGTGTCTGTTGTCATATAACTGTGCGTACAGGGCAGATTGCTGGATAATGAGAGGTTCCTGGGTTAACACATGCAACTGCCAGATATGTGTGGCCCACTGCTGTACTCAGACATGGCCTAAGTGTGTGAGCATGCCCAGTTCAAGCTTCCCGTGTTTTGTTGCCTGACATTTGTCTCATTTATTCAAGTGTGTGAGCATGCCCAGTGTGACCTTTCAGTATGTTGCTGTCTGAGGTCCACTACATTTGTTGATGTGTGTGAACATGACCAATATTAGCATTTATACTGTGTGTGTTGAAAGTCAGGTTCTATTCTTACTGCAGGACTCACCTTTGTGTCATAACTCGACAGGGATTATGCTGTGCCTGCAGGGTTTCCTTGAGATACTTTGCATAGATTTATCAACATTTCTTCATACAGGTGGACCAATGCAATACTGTCATGGTTTAGTGGTTCAGTAATATGACTATAGTGCACAGTATCCTGGGTTTAAGGCCCTTTAATGCTTTATATTTCATACTGAGCAGACCAGACTGCTTAAGGGCCAGTAGAGCAAATATGAGCATGTTGGCTTTTGTTCAGCTATGCCCTACTTAGACCAAGCTTGCCCGACATTGCTCAGTATTAACCAACATTGCTGGACTTTGCCCAATATTACAAAACATTGACCACAGTTGTGCTAGTTGGTGTGTGTGATTTTGTTTACATATACTACATGGTGGTAAATGCTGTTTAGCACTGCTTTATATTGCTTAACACATGGCAATCATGCCTCAGGTGGTGCTGCAGGGCTGCCTATGTTGGATGCACATACTACACTCACTATACATGTTTGAAAGCAGGTAGTGTCAACTTAGTCATCCCTTTTACTATATGTGCGAGTCAGAGAGAGGTATAATTTCCAGAGTTCATACTGAGCCAGTGTATGTGCTATGCATTGCCTCTTTGCCAAGGCCAAAGCATACTGGGCACACCTCCTTCTGCCTACTGGGGCAGGCTCAGGTTGTTCCTCCTCTGAGTCACGCTCTGCCTGTGATGGCTTTGGCAACGGTGGGGGGCTGTTTGGCCCGGGCCTATGCTGGTCCTGCTGCAGCTGTTTTCGCAGGGTCATATTATGTAGCATAGCACATACCATGACAATTTGGGTACATGTAGTTGGTGAGTACTGCTAGGCTCCACCAGATGTGTCCAGGCACTGGAACCGTGACTTGAGCAGCCCAAACACACGCTCGATTACATGTTGTGTTTGCGCATGTGCCTCATTATGGTGTTCCTGTTCAGGTGTGTGTGCATTTCTGATTGGTGTCATCAGCCATGGCTCCAGTGCATAGCCAGCATCCCCCACTAAGTGACCATGTGGGATGTCCCCATTGGCAAATGTCTGATACAGCTGCATCAGATGCCAGATATGGGAATCATGGTAGCTTCCAGGGCAGCCAGCACACACATTCAGTATTATGCCCTGGGCATCACACAAGACCTGGCAGTTGATGGAGGGGAAGCCCTTGCGATTGAAGTAGACTGTACCCCACTCACCGGCTGGTGCTTTGATGCATATGTGCATGCAGTGTATTGCACCCACTACCTCAGGGTATTCTGCTATTTGCTGAAAGAGATGCATATTGCTGGCCAATACCTCATGGGAATTGGGGAAATATACATGATCACCGACATGTGCTGACATGGCATCCAGGAACTGGTGCAGTCTCCTGGATGCTGATGCCTGTGATATCACCATCATATCACCAGTTGGTCTCTGGAAGGTACCTGCTGCTAATATTCTTAGGCCAACACATACCTTGGTTTCCACTGGGATGGGTTCCCCTCTGTTGGTTCTGTGTGTGAGGTGTGGCCTGCACAGCTCAACAATTTGCTGCAAGAGGTCTCTGTCCACTCTATAGCCCTCCACTATCTCCAGCTCATGTAGCCCCTGGTAGGTTACCCTGGGCCTGTACACTATTCTCTGTCTCCTCACTGTGGGTTGTCCAGCAGCATTCACATTGTCACCACCCTCAGCATGTTGCATATGTCGCCTTATAACAGCAATGGCAGCCCCTAACATTTCTTTGTCTCAGTAAAGCTTTTTCAGTTTTCACTTCTATTAGCTTATTGCAGTGTTGCAGTGTCTTTTGAGAGAAACATAATGGACTGTTGTTTGCAGTGTTTTAAGTGCTGGGCTGAGCTGGGCTAGTGTACTGCCTGTATAATTGCCTGCTTCTGATTGTTTTCACCTGCTAGCTCTGCTAGTACTCCCTGGTAGCTTTCTTCTATTTGTCGTGCTTCCTTTTTCCTTTCTGTTTCCTCAAGGGGGGGTGGCAGCGCCATGCACACAAGTGCAAACATGTTCACAGCAGCTCACACACGAGCACACATGCTTACACGGACTAAAACTTGCTTATTCTTGTAAAAACGCGTGCACACCAGCGCAAACGTGCTTACAACTCTTTAAACAGCCTTATACATGCTTACTCCAGCTTAAACGTGCACACTCACACTTACACGCGCACACACTGTCTTACTCGGGTTTACAGGCACGCACACGCGCACATACACACTCAGCAAGAAACTTTGGTGTTATCCACGGCATACACCTTCAATTTCTTGCCTTTACCTAGCCTACCTGTTGACACACCTCTTTCAATGATGTGTAAATGACGGCTGATACATGCCACTCTGCTCTAATGAGCTTACATTCTTTCATACATATCCCCCTCGTGATGTCTCCTATCTTCTACTCTGTTACTCCCCTTATCCTGCTCCTACACTCCACTGACTGTGCTCATTTGCTATTTAAACTTGTGATTCACTATCCTAAACCTCATTTGCATTGGATTGCCTACTAATGCTTGGTTACCTCTTAGACTGAGCTTTCCCCCTTAGCAACCTCTACTCGGTGGCCATGTTGTCTTCAGCCTGCCATTCACTTGCATTGTAAATTCATATTAGCATTAAAATCCACATTTGTGGATCTTCATTATTGATTTTCTGGTTTATAGAGTGCCGTGCATTTGCGCGGCACTGTGCTATGATTAAACCCCAGAGATCGGGATAAAAAAAAATGTATTTTTTTTTTATTTTGCATCACTTAACATTGCCAATGGCCATATTTTTGGCCATTGACATGCTTACTCATGTAAATGCATCCTTTTTTTGGAGCTGTCACGGCTCCGTTTTGCTATTTGCAGAACCGTACTCATTTGTCAACTGAGTACATTTCTGCAAATAACACTATTCCTACTTGGACAGGTTTGGGTTTCCTGGATCACAAATTTACCTCATTTGCATAGCTCTCACCTGCAATTGAGGTAATTTGCATATCCAAGCCCTGTCCGTGTAGAACTCGTTTAAGGAGCTCTGTTGCACTCCCCTACCGGCTGTTCCTGGATCGCTCGGCGGACATGTTGGCTGCATGGAGTCTTACACTACTCTTAGACTCCGTGCAAGCCTTCGTGAATCCAGCCCAAAGAGTTTAAAATACAGGTGAACAAGAACTGTCTTATGCCTTCTCTTTACAACTGAGTAAGAGATAAGATATAACAAAAGGCAGCAGTAAAGAAGAGTAGCTGGGCTCATTGAATCCACTGGTAAGTTATGACTACAGTTCCAGACAATAACATTTAACTGATTTCATTTGATATTATATTAATCTTAACTGAGTCTGTAGTGGATATTCATTGCTTTACTGAAATCAAGACTATACATATGTTACTATGCAGTATTTTGTCTTAAGCTATTTTTAATGTAAATATATAAGTATATACCACTTACCTTAAACAAAATGCTATGAAACCATTATGTTACTGTAAACAAGACTGATTGATATGTCACTGTATAACTGCACTAGTCTATTTTAGACTATTTTCTTTAATGGTTATAAGAAAATATTTGACAACATTTTACTTGAGAGAACTGAAGTGAGAATGTTATGTTACTGCAAGAAGATGTGACAAATATGTCAATACAGACTGCTTTAGTTTGTTTTTAAGTGAGTAACTATAATATTTATAAATGATGTTTGAAATGAGTATCAGGTATATACATGTAGAGAACTTCAAAGGAACACACTGCCCTTGCAAGTACTCAAAAGTACTTCCTATATGAAGTCATCTGATGTGTGCATAAGCACTGCTTATATCCTTCTTCCCAAGTATACAAGCACTCCCCAAATGAGTACTCCCATTGTATGCATAAGCACTTCCAGTACACAAGTTTTACTTCAGTAAACATCTAATTTTAATATAAAATTGTTTTAAGAAATTAATCAGCATATAGCATGTCTTATTTTTTTGTGTATTTTTTGTTTTGTACCCCCTCCCTCTTTTACCTCTGTTTTTATTATTTTAAATATACATTTCTTTCTAATTTATTATTTTGTTTCTCTCCCACTTATTTTACTTTTATAAGATTAAAATCACTCAGTAGTAGGCCAGGCATGTATTTCCTAGGTTACTGAGTGCTTACCATTTACCCGTCCAGTGACATCCTCGTCAGATTAGAGCAGTGACACCAATCCTGCTGGTGCCCTGGCATGTGGTAGCCTGTAAAGCCTCACCAAAAGGGTGATTTGGAACTTAGTAGAGGACATACTGAGCAAGTAGTGAACAGACAGATTTGGTCTGTCAATACCTCTCTTCAACATGATGACATGGTGTCCCAGTTGGTGCTGAGCACTGCACCACCACAGGCCACTACCCCCTCAACACTGGGGTCTTCCACTGAACCACCATCTAGCAGTGGAGCTGTCTGAGCCTCTGTGGACTCGGGACTCCTGCAGCATATCTTCCCCAACTCTTTTTCGCTTGTCCTTTGTCCATTACCCTCTTACCTAGTGCCCATCAACACTACTCTGTTAAAAGAAGCAATTAAAAATATAGGGGGTCTGTCCCCTAACAATAGAATTTGGTACTTCTCCTCTCCTAGCTCCTCCAGCATATACATGTTTGATGTTTTCTTGTGTGTGCCCATCTTTGCTTGTTGCTTGTATCTCTATTTTTCAGTTTTTTCTATCTTCCTCCTCTTTTTTCTTCAATATAAACATCACTGTGTTCCCATAAGGGTACTCCTTTATATAAAACATTATAAACAAGTTTTAAAAAATCAATTATAAATACTCTGCAGTCCACCGCTTGCCTTATACCTGCCAAGCTAGACTGTGCTTAGGCACAATCTCCCATGATATTGAAAAACAAATGAAGGAATACAAAGCCTCGGGCTTGTGCATGTTAATTCACAAGTTCCTAATGCTGAATTTTATATATTTTACACTTTTGCCAAAAATTGGTGCATTTTTAAAAAGAGCTTTGATTGTGTTCATTCTTTGCAAATGACATACAATAAGCTTATTTATAAATCTGTCTAGTGACACTACTTGCATATAACTGCTAGGCATGTATGATGCCCTGGGCAGAAAATACCAGCCTCTATTTTCTTTCAAACCTATGCATAAAATAGGAGAAATTCTTAACTGTAAAATCATATGTATTCATTTCTGAATGTAGTGCACATAGTTAGCTGCATATTTTTTGTTAATGGTTGTTTATAATAATCATATTCCTTTTTCTTAGTCTTTGTTATTAGAATGTTATTTTTGATTATATCATTTCTGTAATTTGTAATAGAAAGTCTTCTTTTCTTCTTCTTTCGGCTTTTCCCAGTTAGGGGTCACTACAGTGGATCACCTGTCCGCTCATGACTGGCAGTAGAGTTTTACAGTGTCGAGTTGCCAGCCCAGTGTCCAACCTTCCACAGAAGGCACATACATGCACACAATAAGTTCACTGTTATACTGGACACTAGGCTAAAGCCAATAAAAAGAGGAGTGCTACATTATCGGAAAGATAAAGGTGGGTTATTGTTACTAAATCCTATTGTCTAGTTGGCATTTGTAAAAATATTTTGAGTGATGAAAAAAAAAAGAAAAGGAAAAACACAAATTGTTGAAGGCTAAAAAAATAGAGCACAGAAAAAATGGAGCTGGATTGTAATAGAAATATGAGGATATATGAGATGAACAAAATAAAAACTGGGAATTGAATTAGAAATATAATATAAGAAAATTTGATGAATATGTGACCAAAGCTATACTGTTAAAATTAAGTTGTGAAGCGGGTAGCGTAAATAGAAAAGATTGCTATGAAAAAGAAATTAACACACGTGTTATATTAAACCATATGAACTTTCAAATAAAGTAGAAAAAAAGGCTATTATTGAAAGAGGTGTGCAAGATGTCATTTTTTTGTGAAGATTATTTCTGAGTAAGTTGTCAGTGAAACGCAGGTAGTGTATAATCATGAAGAAAATTTAAAGTAAAGAAATCTGTTGAACATGCTTTGCTGGGATGCACAAGGTTAGAAATCTTTTTGCAAAACTTTACAGAAGCATAAAACTAGAAAAATTGTTATACATATAACATTATATGGAAAATATGATAATATGAGCAAAAAGTTACAGAAAGGCTAGAATATTACTTATAGGACTGTAGATGTGAAGAATTATTATATAATAAATTATGGGATTATATGCTAGGATTGTGATACTGTACTGTAAATAATATTGAAGTAGTTTCAAAAAGAATGACAGGTGAGAAAATGTATGAAATTATGTAAAAGAATATGAAAGTATAAAGTACATGAACATTATGTTTAAAGTATAAAATAATAAAGTGGAAAAAATGATGGTGGGTATAAATTGTGTATGAAAGGATTGTAAAATTAATTTTCCATACATTTTTGTAGGGGGTGCTGTAATGCAAGTCTGTAGGAAGAATGACAGTGAATGAACCAAGCATTATCTGAAAGGGAAAGATTTCAAGAGTGATATTCAGGTTCAGATGTCTCCGGAAAATGAGTCGAGTCAGCCTACTGCAGTGCATGAACTGTAAAGTTGAGGTCTTGCTAGTTGCAGCCTGTTAGATTAGATAGCTCAGTCAGAACTGAATTTAAAAAGTGCTCTTTCATGCTCTGATATTATGGATAAAAGACTTTCATTAAAAGATGAACTGAATAATTAGATTATTATATTGATTAAGAGGATTGTTGTCATTCCGGTACTAACTCCGCAATGAGATTGGCAGTAGAAATTAGGTGAGAAAGGCTAGTATACAGGAGATGCAGTAAGTAGCAGTGCAAGTCAGAGTCATGCTCACTGAAGGGTGACCGACTAATCAAGATACAGCATTTGTTTTTTAAAACACCAATCGTTCAAAAAAAATACCAGTCAAGGTAGAGGTAGTGTTAAGTCTAGCATGCAAGTGGATTCTGGTTAGTGGTGGTCACTTACACTATTCACAGAAATGTTATTAAATATATTATTACTGACAAATACAATATTATTTTTGATTTTTTGCTTCCATATTTTTTGACTTAGTCATGGTATTTACTGTTACTTGTTTTCTTATGCCTTTTTCAATTAGGGCAGGAATAATAATCTAAGTAAGCACTTTTGATGCTCACAAATAATGTATGTCCTGGCAGAACTATAGTGGGACATGTTTTATTTGGTTGGGTTAGCTTATTGTATTATCTAACCATTTCTGCTTTCTCGCAGGTACTTCTTATATCTATGTTTCCTATTTTATGGGATTACTTATGTATCTCATTCATGTTGGGCCTTCAATATCATTTACAGTTTTTGTAATCTTATGACAGGGACCTGTTTGTAGTGGTGAGATTGCTCCCCATTTTATGTAACTTTCATATTCAGGTATGACTAATACCTTCAGGCAATTGTCCAGTCTTTCAGTAATGTATATACTGGTGTATATTTTGCAAAACAACTATAGGACTTACACATTTGGATAAGTTATCTTAACTACTCTTGTTCTTTAACAGGATTCTTCGTTGCAAGTGTTCCCTAATAACTTGTTTACAGAGGTTTGACTGTGCTAGTTCTGTCATTTTTATATCTTGGTCAATCTCTGTTTACACACATTACGATTGTTTATAGTTCCTAGGTACCCAAGGATATTCTCCTGGACCAGTATTCTGGTTCGTACTAGTATAATCAGTTATATGCAGGATAGACATAATTGAAGTATTTTATTCTGACTGTACTTAAGAACTATTGCCCTCAGTCGTATAATAACTAGGGTCCTAAGTCACTTTGGTAGATTGTTTAATTGTTGCTTTATCATTTTTGGAGTACTAATATATAACTTCATTTTTTGAAGTAGAGGCTTTATACCTTCATCCTTATCCGACTCAAAATAATATATATTTATATCTTTTGGGATAGCTCATAGGTTTCTTATTTAGTATTGCTCGGGCTGTATTGTTGATTGATTTTGGTTATCTGATAACTATTATTTCTCTTAGGCAACTTATTGTCATGGATCTACAGAAGTTACTTTCTGGCCAATGTGCGGATAAAGATGATATTCAGGTTTTTGGCATTGGTACTAAGTCTGTGGACCTTGCTGTGGGTCCAATATCAGATCCAGTTGACGGTTGCTTTATCTTGTTCAGTCAGTTGGGCAAGAAAATTAAAACATTGAGGACAAATATTTGGCATCTAAAACTGTTCAGAGCTTACCAAAACCAAAAAATATCCCCTAGGGGGCTCAGGTCTAAGATTCAACCATTGGTTGGAACCCCAGATGACATTTTAATAAGAGATTGGCAGTCTGCACAGCAACAAGCATCTATGTCATTTGTGAACATATTGGCATCTTTCTATGATAGAACAGTTCAGACCAATATTTTGGAAGTTGAAAAAATTTGTAATGATGTAAAAGAATTTGAAGACCATACCAACTTCAAAGACAGTCTGAGCAAACTATCTAAGGAACTTTTAACTCTTGAGAATAATCTTAAAGCTAAAAAAATTCACAAATTCTCAAGAGACAGGGAGGACTATGATAGAGGAAGACAGTTTGAGTCGCATAAGGGGGTAAGGTTTGCCCAGGGTACCTGGAATCCTACATATGTTCGTAAAAAGAGACCTAGGTCTATATTAAAAAAAGCTGTTTTCATTAACACAACTTCAGGTGAGGAGTCTTCTACTACAGACACGGAATCCATTAGTACTGGGGATTCACCAACCTCCGAGAGGGGACGTACATCAGATGACCCTTTAGGGGTAGAAAACACAGGGGAGGCAGAAAACACAAGGGTCAAAAGTTTAGAAGATCTATTCTTGTCAGTAGTGAAATAGATTTACACAGTAATAATGTTCTCAACATTTCCAAATATGTTTTAACACCAGATGAATATGCATTGCTTAATAAAGGTCTTGGATTCATCCCTGGCTTCTTTGTTGATGAGAGTTCTTTAGTATCAGATATTACGGCATTTTGTAGAAAAATTAATCTTAACCTGTTTTTCAGACAACAGGATCAATCAGATCCTTCTCAAAGATCTTCTGAATTCCGATTTCATCGGTCAACTTTTAATCCACCTATGGACAAACATGTAGCTATTTTTCAACAGGCAGTCATCAAAGATTTACATTTTCATTTGGGATCAGAGAATACCATCAAACATAACTTATCGAGAGCCGAACAACTAGCCTTAACACAACTTAGAAATAATACTAATATAGTCATTCTTTCTGCTGATAAGGGTGGTGCGGTTGTAGTCATGGATTCCGATTATTATTGGGAGGAGGGAAATAGACAGTTGTCTAACCCTCATCACTACATGAACATGACTACTGACCCCACACCCAATTTCAAAAGGGAAATAGATGACTTTTTACAGGAGGCTGTGGAGGCTGGCATTATTTCTGACAAGATCAAATCACACTTGATGGTTAAAGACCCTGCAAAACAGTATCTATATTTGCTACCCAAAATCCATAAATCTCTCCATCATCCGCCAGGTAGACCCATTGTATCTGGGATTGGTTCACTTACTGAACCCCTTTCTGCTTTTCTAACTGAAAAACTTAAACCCCTTTTGGCTCTAGTCAGAGCTAGACTCCAAAACACCACAGACTTTTTGCAAATTGTTTCTGATTCACAATTAGAGCCACATTGGCTAATGTGCACTCTTGATGTCAAGTCTTTTTATACCAGTATTCCACACTGGGCTGGATTAGCAGCATTGGATTTTTGGTTAAACAAAGCGAACATTTATTCCCCTGGATTCAATACATTATTGATTTGTATGGCTGAACACATCCTCACCAAGAATGTTTTCTATTTCAAACAAGATTGTTATTGGCAAATACAGGGCACGGCAATGGGTGCTTCATTTGCACCTATTTATGCTGACCTATACATGGGATATGTGGAGGAACATATCATTTATGATGAGTTACACAACATATATATATATATACCTGAAATTGACATTTGGAGAAGGTACTTGGATGACTGTTGGCTGGTTTGGAAAGGTGGTACAGATTATTTACAGGAATTTGTGGAACATCTTAATGGAAATATATGGGGTGTCGAATTTACGGTTGATTACCATTTTAATGAAATACACTTTTTGGATGTTTTTTTACAGCGTCTACCTGATAACACCCTCAAAACTTCTATATTTCGCAAATTTCCAGAATACAATACCTTGCTCCATGCCAACAGTCTACATCCCAAGCATACTATTAATAACATCCCCAAATCCCAGTTTTTGCGGATAAAAAGGATATGTTCCTCTGAACAGGATCTGAAACAACATCATGATGATCTAGCCAACAGGTTTCTTATTAGAGGTTATTCCGGACATACTATTCATTCTGCCATGCAATGGAGTAAAAACTATACCAAGGATACATTATTGGAATATAAAGAACATCATAGACAGACCAACTATGATACCTGTAGATTTGTCACAACCTATGGCAGAAATACTAAGCACCTTCTGGACATCATAGACAAACATTGGAATGTACTAAAATCTCACTCTGTTTTAGAGGATTATTTGGGGGACAGATGTTCATTCTCTTATAGAAAGGGCAAAACATTAGCATCACATTTCTCCCATTACAAAAAAACAACTTCTAGGGATGACACTCTATCCCAGAGGACACTAACGGGTGAAAAACTGGTTAGAACTTACCCCTGTGGACACTGCAGTTTTTGCAGCTACATATTCAAAACCAAAACATTTACTAGTAAGAATGTGGGACATCTATATAATATTGGTTGTTTTGGTAATTGTAGCTCAGATTGGATTGTCTATCTTGCAACATGCACCTGTCAAGCTTTTTATGTTGGGCAGACATCCAGACAATTCAGAATTAGAATATCTGAACACTTGGGGGATATTAGGAATGCCAGGATCACCAATGCCCTATATAGACACTCATTGAATCATCCCACTGCTAAATTTACTTTTACTATCATAGACAAGATTACAGGTAATCGTGCTTTCAAAACTGGATGGCACAAAATTCTTAGCAATAAAGAAAGAAAATGGATAGTGAAACTAGGAGGTTTGTTTTCCCCTGGATTCAATGATAAATTATAATTATTGGTTTTCTCAGGTTATATGTTTATGCCTGATTTGTTTTATTTATTTCATTATTTCAAAAAAATATATATTTCTTTTTTATACACATGCTATTTGAACTATGTACAAATATATATATATATATCTATATATATATATATATATATATATATATATATATATGTGTTTGTATTTATGTATTAACCTTATATTTTTCTTATGACAGGAAATGATGTCATCATTGCTGAGCTATTTATTGTGGGGCTTTTTCTTTAAAGTGTATTAATCTACTGATGAAAGCCATGTGCTGAAACCGGTCTAGTATTCAGCTTAATAAAGCTATTAGTATCAGTGCCTTCTGGTGCTGGCATTTTTTTCATTTTTATTTCAGCCTTCCCTGATGCTTTCAGTAAAAGTCACACAACCTTATTTTACCGGTAAGAAGGAGATGAATATTAAATAACTTTAACAAAACACAAGAAAGTAGTCTGACAAAGGCACTTTTTAAAAATGTCATCAGTATATTATGTGTGGATTTGTATGTGACAGGGATAGTTATTTTTGTACCATTGTACCATATATAAGTCATCTGGAGCCATTATGTGTAGCTCAGAATGTTTAGTATACATTGCTCTCTGTCCTACTTGCGAGTCATTATACAAGGGGCTAACCATTAGACACCTCAAGAACAGGGTTTCTAAGTAAACTTATGTGGTCAGAAACAAGAGTGTGATTTAATATTGTATATAGGCGGGATTTGGAAAAAAGATTACACACCTGAGGATATCACAAGCGGTGACATGTAAAGGCACTGGATTATTTTGACTCTGTTTGGAACTAGTTGCTTACAGTGCTCAAAATTTAAATGCAATTGTCAACTTAAAATGTAATTTACAAAAGAACCTGCTGAAAACATAGTACTCATGACAGCTGGGCTTTTTTTAGTGCAAAGTCTTTTTCCAGTACACATTTTATAAATGTAAGGTTTTTGAAGGCTTTACAATGTTTGATTTAGCTAACAGGTTAATTTTGTTTTGTTTTTTTCAAAGTTTACATGTATTTTAATTTTTACATTAAGTAAATGTATGTATATGCAAAAAATAAGAGTATTTCTTTAACAACTATTTGAATATAGATTGTTTATTGGGCAGTCATTTGCCATGCAATCAATGAGAACACCTGTCCAATATGTCTAATTATTTAATTAAACTGAAGAAGACTCTGCTAATGTATAATGCAGAAGGTGGCCAGTCTTTTCTGGTTAAAGATTTTTTTGTGGAACGCATGCAGAAACATATTAATACTTTCTCACTAGTTCTTCATGATTGCAGCCCATTGCATTTGGAGAATTGTGGGATCTCGGGCTGTTGGAAAAAATATTTTGGTTATTTCTCTAGGTCATGAAATGACATTGGAAGGGGGTGTATAGACTTAATTTAGTGAGGGGAAAATATGGACAGTTTGTTGAAAAAACTGTAGTTAGTTGATGCTAGAAGTATATTTTTTATTAATAATCACAATGCATTACAAGATGAGACCAGTAACGATATAGAAGTGGAGAAAGAGGAACATTGTTTTGGAGTAAGAAGAACAGTAGAGGATAATGAGAAACTATTAAAAAGAAAGGGGTAAAGACATTCACAAGAAAAGACATGCAAGAGGAAAGGCATGGTTTACAAATAACAAGTTCAAATGAAAATAGCATTAATAGTTATGTAAGATGACTCATTGCATTTCAATTATATTTGAATGCAAAGACCGATTTGAGATACATATTTAATGCAAAATTTATTCAGATGGTAAAATACTTTTTATTTATTTTTATTTTTTGAAGGGAGAGTTATATGATTTTTTGAAGAAATGTGAAATTAACATAAATGATGTTAGATTAGTTAAGCCAAAGATATCCATACCAGTTGATTGTTGAATGGTGAGATCCCCAAGGTTAATGGTGATTTATGCTAGTATGTTATCTGAAAAAGCAGACCTATATGGAAGGTTGAAAAGTATGTTACTTTAGACTTTTCATTTACTGGCATAGGGGGTCTAATCTTTTAATATGAGAAAAGAAGGTGAAAGGTTAGAAAAGATGCAAAGATTTCTAAGCAATTGATGCAAGTTGGAGGGTTAATTTTTGGAAGAAGAATGAGTTAAGGACAGAAATTGATTGTATATCTCATCTAAAGTCACTAATGGCAATACAAAGGGAAGGACTTTTTTTCATCTCAAAAAGAGTCAGTATTGGCATTTTGGGAGAACTGTACAAAACTTACTTAGATGCTGAACGAAAAAAAAAAAAAACAAGACAAATAGTTTTCTTATAATACAATACAATAAAAGAAGAATGTCAAAGAGTGGTGGAAAAATGATGTAGGTTGTTTGAAATATATGAAAATCTATAGAAAACATGTAAATTATAGTTAGACATCAAAAGCATTTTGCTAAGGAAGAAAAGAAGGCATATACTTATTTTGGTAAAAATTTAAATGAAAGAGAGACAGTGATAAGATTGTGGATGAAACAGGAATAATAAAGCCTGGTGAAGCAATTTTAGAAGTGGTGAAAACTATGCTGGAGTAATGCTTAGTGAGAATATGGCAGAAATTGCTGTGCAGTATGTTGCACCCTTGTTAACAGAGCAAAGGTAGAGAGAAAAGTGTACATATTTTAACAGAACAGTAGTTAGGGATATTTCTGAATATATTAGTTGTTAGGAGTGCTCCAGGTAAAGATGAGATACTTTGTGGATTTCAGACAGAGATGTAAGATAGAGAAAATATATTTTTTGCAACTACTGAATGCAGCATTGTATAATTGTATAATGCTGACTATAAGATACTAATAAAGTTATCCAGAAGATGTTTAGTGCTGTTATAGAGGATACAAATGAACAAAGCGCATATGGTATTATCAGAAGAAATATGTTATGGAGTCAAAACGGCTGAAACACAAAATGAGGAGAATAATATCACACGATGTAAAAAAGTAAATTTGCTATTCTAACAGTCAGTTGCTGGGGTACTAAAGGAGTATGGAACTGAAGGAAATATTATTCATTTGTATCAGATGGTATATGGTAAAAAGATTTTAGTAAGTATAATACAGTTACAATTTTTTTGCTTTTGATGGGAAAGTATTTACATCAGGGTTGTACAGTGGACATGATGTTTTTTTTCATTTAGTGTTAAATGCTTTGATACAAAGGAGTGTGAAACGACTACAGGGTGTGATATGGTAGCTAGAATAGCTTTTGAACAGCACTGTCATATGCTGATAAATGGATTTTGATGGGAAAATGCAGAATTTGGATTAGGTAGTGCTGTCACAAGTTTAGATAAATGACTGTTTTGATAGCTTGATCATTAATAAATATAATAATAAAGGTTTACAGAAAAAGAGTAAGTATTGAAGGAGTTTCTTATAATTAAAATAAGGATTTAAGGTATACGTTTTAGAAAATATGAGAAGGTTGGACAGAAGTGCAAAGAGAAGTTGAGAAAATAAAGGAAATGATGAAGCTGTGAATTCCATTCCAGGTGCCTTTTAAGAACGTGTTTTTTCTGATTTCTCATTATTATTGTTTGTTCTTTATTACACAAATGTAAAGTCTGATGAATATCTGTAAGTAATGGCTGTATGAATATATAAACTTGTGTATAGCATTGCAACAAGTACCATTGGATGTTTTACATCCCATGAATGGCCATCAGCTCTTCAGGAGAGCAGCATTCCATTTATACTGCATTACAGTATCAATAATGAAAAATGAATCCAAGGGGTGTAAAACGAATTCACAGCCTTATGATATATCAGCATCATATGTGTTACTGTTAAACCACTGATGCATTTAAGAGCCTTCTCATTATATGTTACAAAGGGTACTGAAAATATGGCTAATAAAAAATGGTACAATATGAAATTAAATGACAGTCTCCCAAGGGAAAAATTGTGAAGTGCTTGCTTACTTTGTTAAGGGCAGATCCTGCCTCTTAAACCTGGTCGACTTCTTTGAAACAGTCACCAAGGCCATTGATGAATGGAAGGTGGTCCACACAGCCTACCTGGACCTCGCAAAAGCCTTTGATACAATACCCCACTCGGGCATTATAGATAAGCTCACCAGCTTAAATATAACCCCCTATGTCACTAGATGGGTTGCAAACTGGCTCAAGGACAGAACCCACATGGTTAGAATTGCTGGAGCCATGTCAGACTCCAAACCAGTTACAAGTGGCATCCCACAAGGCTCAGTCCTGGGACCTCTCTTGTTCGGTATATATTTCTCGGAGGTACAGACCAACACAGAAGGACTGTGGCTGACCAAGTTCGCAGATGACTGCAAACTGGGCACCATAATTGACTCTCCAGCTGACACAAGCATCCTCCAAAAGGGCCTCATAGAAACAGACAACTGGTGCCAGAGCAATGGCCTCAAGCTAAACGCCAAAAAGTGTATAGTCATCCCCTTTGGCAAAAACAAAATGCCCACAAATTACCACATAGGTGGTAATCCATTAAGTACAGAAGAAGTAATTAGGGACCATGGGGACCCAAGTTGATAGCAATCTCTCATTTGACAACCACATGGCCAAAGTGGTTAGAAAAACATTTTATATAGACCACCTAATCATGAAAGGATTCACATCTAGATTAGGGGAGGTCATTGTGCCTCTTTACTCATCCCTCATCAGGCCCATAATCGAGTACAGTGCCCCTTTTGGGATGTACCTTACCAAACACCTGCAGCAACTGGAAAGACCCCATAAGTACCTCACCAAGAGGATCAAAGGGCTCAAACAGATGCCATATGCTGCCCGGTTAAAGAAACTCCAGCTCTACTAAGTGGCATACCTCCTGCTCAGAGGCGACCTGCGCCTGACGTATAAAGCCATGTCCAACCCGGAATTAAGGGACATGCTGCACCTCATAAAATCCAAATCCCATGGAGCTACACGCTCGAGAGACTTGAACCTCAGCACTGAAATAAATAGGATATGCTGGAGGGACAGATTCATAACCCAGAGGCTCCCTTCACTCTGGAATAAAATCCCAGTCCAGGTTAGGCAGAGTCCCTCACTGACTCTCTTCAAGAGGAATCTTGATGAGTGGATGGGAGAATGTAGGTTTACCCCGGGTATCACTTCTGTGTCACTGTTAGACAGAGGCGCAGTATACTAACCTCGAAAAAGGGCATAGCAAAATTAATTTAAAATGGGTGGTGAAAGCCAAACATACTCTGGCTAGGCTTATAAATGCCCTAGGGCAGATAGCCTAGTATGAACCTATGAACCTATGAACGTATGTCTACAAAGATCAACTTTCAATATAGGTGCCCATCAAAATTAAATATACCTTTTATATTTTGACTTGATGAATGGTAAAATATATTACAATCTGAGCCTGGTATTATAGGATATAGTGTTGGCTTGCATGATTTAACTCATAACACAAATACTTTCCAAAGAAATGAGCTGCCTAGAGAAATAATTACAGTACAACATTCAAGGGGTCCAGGTTAAGAAAGATTTATAACCAATAACTTAAGTTATTAAGACTGCATTAAAGAAACAGATTATAAAAAAGTTAATGCAAACAAAATTCCTCAAAGAATGAATTGAATAGCATGACACTTTATCAAGTGCATAATGTAAAGAAGTCATTGCAGTTGCTGCCGCATCAGAAGTAATTAAATATCTTAATGAGTGAGTTATTAAAGGGAAAATAAATGTTCAGAATGCCACTCACTTAGTGATACATGAACAAATCTAAAATGTATCCTAACAGCTGCTATCACTAATTAGATTAACAAACAATGCCTGCTTATTAGGAAAAAAAAAACAAATACCTTTGAATCTGCTAGCTCTATTGTAAATCATTGACTAAATAATTTTCTTTTAGAAAATGTTGTCATTTTAAATTTATATAAACAAAATTAAGTTGTATTTTGCAGAAAACAAAGGAAGGGCTTGGAAGCAAAACATAGGACTAAAAAAAGTACAGCACAACAAGCTAGTTTTCGTCTGTATAATACAGAATATTGTATCCCTGGATATAAAATATCCTTTCTTCTCATCTTCTTTTATAGCCTCCATACATGTTGTTGTTTCTTTCGGCTTTTCCCGGTTAGGGGTCGCCACAGCGGAACTCCGGTCCGCTAATGATTGGTAGTTTATTTTTACATGCTGAGTTACCAGCCCTGACGCACAACATTCAACGAAGGTATGCCCATTCATGAATGTCTCCACGCAGAAGACGCTCTAGCTGAGAATTGAACCGGACAGCATCTACTGTGAGGCAACAACCCTACCGCATTATCTGCTATTTCATGTTAAATCCATTTTTAACACAACACTATATAAAACAATACGACATCTCACTGCTACTTCTTGCAAGCATGCGGAATGAGAATTAGTTCTTGGGAGTTACAAATGTTGGTTCATCCAACCACAGATGCATTTGTGTCTCATTTCAAGTCTATCACTGTTTTGATTTACTGAATAAACACTCATGTGTGAAAACACTTACATATATAAAGCAGAGCTTTCAGAATATTTTAATACACAGTTTCAAAATATAAATTTCCAGCTCATGTTACCACAATGTAAATTATTGAGTTCCAGTCCAAGTTTTTAATAGTGATAATTATTTTAAACTTTAAGACACTTAAAATGCATAGCTAATGCTTAGCAACATTTGTCCTCTGATGTCTTCATTGAAAATGAGGATAATTTTAAATCTGAGTAGCATAAATATCCAGTGAAACCAAGTCAGTTATCATTTTAATAAGAAAATAGTGATTACTTTAATAAACTACATGAATCCATATTCAAGAACAGTATTATTTTTTCAACCTTGCTGAGCATAACTATGACTCTATTTAATTTTTTCCCTCATAGAAGGAAATATTTTATTTTAATCAGTAGCATTAAAAAAATATGGTTTAATACTCCAGTAAAACAATTTAGTTGGCAGATAAATATTCCCCTTTGGATAAATCCTGTGAGTTGCGAAACTTAAGTGCATTATTCTTTGAAGGTCTGCATATTACCGCTGGAAGTATCCTGAGGAGTCCTTTTTGAAAAGGTATTACTGCAGTCACAAGATGTTGAGAAGTCTAAGTTCAACAGATGAATGAATTGCTTAAAAGCTTTAATGTATATTGTACCACCTGCTTGAAACACGTCTCATCATATGCCATTGCATGTAAGAAACTGTATGTTTTTATGGATTAGAGGTCATTTTAGAGGTTCTTATTTTATGTGTACTAAACACATTTTGTGTACCAGGAAAACAACCAGATTGCTATATCGTCTGAGTTCACTTCATTCTCTTTAATAATTTAATGCCAAAGTATGCATTGGTCTGTTCTCTGTAGAATATGAGTAACTTATGTCATGCTACTGTATTGTTTTATATCATTCATGCATACATCCACACACATATCTGTTTATCTATCTATTTATAGCTATACATGTATATTACTAATACAGCTGGTTAACTATGGATTTAGTCCTGCCATTTACTGACCTTTTTTGCTGACTTTGCACTTCATCGACCACTGTTGTGGTTAAACATGCTGCTGCCCACTACAGTGCATTATATGGAATATTGCACTGTAGTCATGGCTGTGCAACCTTGGGGTTAGTAAAAATAAAGAAGGGGAAATGGGATTAAGGCCCCCACAATGGGGAATGTGCAGGGGCACAAAGCCCCATGTAAATAGTGCTTTAGCTATGTGCAAGAAGGGATCTGTTTTATGTGTATTCTGAATAAAGACTGTAAAAGTAATATTATTAAGAGTACTTTTGATATTAGTAGGATTACACAGTAGAGGGGCAGGTAGTACATTTTGGAAGTTGGTGTTAAAGGTTAAGGCCACAAGCTATAAGTTCCTGTGGTACAGGCCTTAATTCCCTCGCCTCTTATTTGCATACTGAGTGAACTCAAGCAAGTTACTTACCCAGACAGTGATTGTGAACAACTGGGAATTTGGGCTGGGCTCCTCGGTGGACATCTGGACTGTAAGCCTACTAACTACCTATGAACAAAAAGTCTGGATTATAAGGCATGGATAAAATGCTGTTATGATTTGCAGTGATACTATTCCTTGTTTATGTAGCTATCTGTATAGGCACTAAGATTTTTTTCATTATTGTGAAGGCCAACTGCAACTGCAGTCAATGTATGCCAATGCACTCCTATATATTGTTTTATGTTGGAATCTTCAAATGAAGCAATCCATAATAATTCTTCAGTTCAGTTTAAGCAGCTTTAATTACTGAAAGAATGAAAAGCTCAGCTGCTTGCAAACGAAATGGGGGCAATGACAAAACAAAACGCGTGCTTTACCATTGTATTTCCATGCTTCACCATATTGTTTCCAAAATCCAAATAAAATACTAATGAAGTTATTCAGAAGAGATTTATTGCTGTCAGTCATCCTATACAATGATTTGGGTCCTCTATAAAAACAAAAAGGCAGGATGCTGTAGTGAACGATGCACGTGCAAAGAACAACATTTTACTTTCTTTCTGGGATTAGTGTTTTTTGCCAATAACCTTTGACTTGGTACAATGTGGAAAGAACCTAGTCTTGCCATATTTTTTCTGTCAGTTTTCTCCATTTAGGTCATGGAATATGAATTCAGTTTATATATCCATTTTAACTATCTAAAGACATTGCAAAGTATTACTGAACCATCAGTGTAGGGGACCAGTATAAAGAAACTATCCTAGTCACTTTGAGATTTTCATTTGACCCCAAGTTTGATAATTTTCTCTGAGTGCTTGGCACTGGGACTCGGGTATTCAGTACGGTTTCAAGTTCATTTTTTTCACCAGACAGTTTCTTTGTTGAGCTGGACTAAACTGGTTCTATTAGGCACCTCTGAGAATGTTTCCTTATTCCAGAGTACAAATTCATTTGCTTCCTGTTTTTGAAACATGGGTAATATCTCCCCTAATTTGTTTTCAGGGCACGCTGTGTGGTCTTATCATTCTCTGCAAACATACCATAGAAACTTCAGTCCCTGTTTAGGGTTTCAGAATATTTATGTTGAAAAACTGTTTTGCATTCCTTTTTTCCATCATCATCATCTTCATTCCATGTATCCTCTTTACACAAGGACAAAGTGGTGTGACAATTGTTGCCACCTGTCTCAGTTCTGCAGCACTCTAACACCTTCTCTGACAGTTATGTCAATCTTTTATCAAACTTCCCTCATGCAATCCATCCATCACTTGCCTGGAGGTCCTCAATGTCCATTGTCATCTTCTCCTCTCTCCCTCTCTCCAGTCTGCCAAAACATGATCTGGTTTCCTTCATGTGTAACTGAGCCTCCACAATCTGTTCTCTTTCACCTTGACTGTAATGAAGTATGGTTTGTTTGTCAAATATGACATTATTGCAGTTTCTAGCATTTAATGTAAGCCCATTTTCAATTCATTAGTTTTTTTTTTAAGTGTAAGCTCCTGCTGGAGGGCTTCTGTATTATGTCATCACGCTAGTGTGAAAATAGTATAATCACAAACACTACAGTGACACACTCAAAGCTCACAGTAAAACACACACACACACATGCGCACACACACACACACACACACACACACACACACACACACACACACACACACACACACACACAGATACTTGGATGCAGATCTGTCTTACAGAAATGTAATTCTTTGTAGTATCTTGCAATTTTAGGCAAATACCCTTACTTGGAAAAATTCGCATACATGTTCACATATTTTATATATCATTAGGCATATACATATGTCTAAAATAATCTAGTTGTGATCAATATGTAATAATTACAAGTGACGAAGCATTAACTCATCTGAAAATGCATATTCATTATTTCCTTTTGCAAAAAAGTTTTTCATACAGTTGTCAAAAACATTTCCAGTGTTGAAATTCCTTGTGAAACCCAATCTAATATGTTTTTTGTGAACTGTTAAATAGCATTAAATGTGTTTCTGTTGTTTTCTGATGGATTAACTTTTTTGAATTAGAATGTCACTGTTGCCACTTAGTTCAAGATGATCACTTCTCTATGTGTCAGACTAATAACTGTTAATTAGCCAGAAGTCAAACCTAGATTTTTTTTTTTTAATTTAGCATGAGCCTAGTCTGTAACCTGTCTGTTACTATGAACGTAAATGCATACTTTGTTATGGGGACTTCATAAAGATTACAGACAACCCTATCATGGTGAATTTGCATAAAACCCTGCTCACTGCAGTGGTTTGTCTCCACAGCTGTGCAAGATGTTAATGAGGCATTCCAAGGGAAAGGCACATGCTCATTAGCCATGCCCCTGCCACCACTAAACCATGTCTGGGAAGGCATTTATGTGCCAAGAGATTCATGTAATTGCTTTGCATGTAGACTAGCATGGCCACTGCTTATACCTCATGGTACTAAACACAACCAAAAGATCATTTTCATCCATCACAGTACAGGTAAGTAGGGAGTTTAGGTTTAGGTTCAGTAGTAAGATAGGGCAGGATGTGTGTGTGTTTTTTGTGTGTGTGTGTGTGTGTGTGTGTGTGTGTGTGTGTGTGTGTGTGTGTGTGTGTGTGTATGTGTGTGTGTGTGAGATTGCCTAGGAGGTAACAGTAGGAAAGATAGTAAGGGGTAAGTTAGGTATGTGTGTGCGCAGGTGTGTGTGTGTTTGTGTGTTTGTGTGTGCATGTATGTGTATTGGTGTGCATGGGTGAGTGTATGCATGTGAGTGTGACTGCTTCGGACGTAGTGGTAACAGAGATAGTGATTGGATAAGCTAGGTAAATGTGCGTGTGTGTGTATGTGTGTGTGTGTGTGTGTGTGTGTGTGTGTGTGTGTGTGTGTGTGTGTGTGTGTGTGTGTGTGTGTGTGTGTGTGCATGCGTGTATTAGTGAGTGTGGATGATCGTATATATGAGAGAGTAACTGCCTGGGACATAGTGGTAGGGGAGATATGGAGGGGATAATTTAGGTAGATATGTGTGCGTGTGTGTGTGTGTGTGTGTGTGTGCATGGGTGAGTGTATGCATGTGAGTGTGACTGCTTGGGACATAGTGGTAGCAGAGATAGTGATTGGATAAGCTAGGTAAATGTGCGTGTGTGTGTATGTGCATGTGTGTGTGTGTGTGTGTGTGTGTGTGTGTGTGTGTGTGTGTGTGTGTGTGTGTATGTGTGTGTGTGTGTGTGTGTGTGTATTGGTGTGCATGGGTGAGTGTATGCATGTGAGTGTGACTGCTTGGGACAGAGTGGTAGCAGAGATAGTGATTGTATAAGCTAGGTAAATGTGTGTGTGTGTGTGTGTGTGTGTGTGTGTGTGTGTGTGTGTGTGTGTGTGTGTGTGTGTGTGCGTGTGTGTGTGGGATTAGTCATATCTAAAGCTAATAGTTTTTGCCTGTTTTACCCAGAGATCAAGCACTGTACATTGTTACTTTTTATATGACGTTGGCAACGTGCACATCTCATTTTTCTTCATTTCTTCATCTTTTGAATAAATTTCAGAAGTGAAAGTTTTTACTGCTGTTTGTACTACTAACATTCTTATCTGTGTTTCTATCCCTCCCACACACACATGCATTTTGGATTTATTGAATTTCTTCAATTCCATAAAGCATGATATGCTAAGAGCAATCCTTGATGGAAGGCGCCAGATGGGAGAAAAAAAGTTTTCTTTATAGATTTGACATCTGTCATTTTTTCCATATTCTTCTGAAATGGAGCCCCTCAATCAGTTCTCCTATTGTCCAGGCATGCCTTTTGGTTTTGGGAGCATTCTGCCAGTGTCAAATACATTTCTTTATCATGTCAGCATATCTGTGCACAGATGAGGAGTGCTGATATTTAATAATGTCTCATGTCCTGCTCGCGCTGACCTCCCACTACGGTTGATTGGCTTAGTGACTCAGCGTTACTCTGAAGTCAACCAATTCATCAGAAGAAAGTAACACAGAGAAGCCAATAACATATAAAGAAAAAATATGGGGTTCTTGACATACTTTTTACCATTTTTCACAAAATAATTCATGGTTCCAGTTGCTTACTGTTTTAATCTGGTGGAAGTTCATTAGTGGGTAAATGACATACTGGTGGAGTATTCAGTGTGCAGAACTATGTGTCGCTCTGTTTTCCTTACATAGAATATAGAGCAGTCTTTGCAAATTGTTATGTACACCACTCCCTTGGTGCCACACTTTCCAGATGTTAGAAATACCTCATGTGCAAAAATGTCAAAAGTGATGACCTCTCGGAGAAGTAATTTAGGAAAATAATTTATGAGCATGTCTATGCCATATTGAAAAACAAAACCAACAGTGCAGTAATCAAACACACTTTGGAATGTAAAACTTCAAAATTCTTTTTTGGTATATTAGAAGTTGTCCCACATGACTTGAGAGGTGGCTCCTGGGAAACCAAATTGGAGTATAGAGAATTGATTTGGCAATTACGCTTGGATGCATCATATGGATTAGGTTTGAATGATCAGGTTTCCAGTGTTCCAACACTCAAGTTCAGGGCAAATAAAACATAAAATAAAAAAGAAAACAAGTATGAATGCACATATTTCTCTTTATTTTTTATCTGGATCATTTTATACTTTTTACATCACAGTTATATTAATAATTTCTACAAAACAGTTGTATTTTTAACATTTTTAACATGTATGGTTATAACAACAATGGTTTAATAACTGATTAATCATGATGTCATTCTGATGGTGTATATGTTTTTAACAAGATTCTTTGATTGGGGGATGATACATATGTGACTGGTTTGATGGTGTATTTAAATTTATGAGTTTGGTATTATATGATTCTGATGAAGCCCCTTAATATTTATTGGGACGAAACTGCTTAACCATTACAATTTTTATTGATTTTTTTTAACATTAAACTCAAGTTTTGTTTTGGTCTGATGCCCATTTTTCCAAGTATTGCTTTCAGAGTGGGATACCTGTGAGTATACATAGGGGTCTACTTCTAAACTTCGAATTTCTTATGGTAGAGACCATAAGATTGAAGTTTTGAAACTTTGAACCATTTAAATGGAGATCACCGTATAGCACAGAATGGTGTATTTATTGTTTTTCTTGCTGTATTGCAATCACGGGGTTGGTATATTTAATTATCAGGGGGGTGGGGGGTGCCGGGGGGCTCCTCCCCCTGCAAAAATGTAAAAAATGTTTTGTTTGTTTTTTTTTTATTTACATTTAGAAGTTTCAAAACTTTGATCTTATAGTTGAGACCATAAGAAATTTTAAGTTTTGAAACTTCAAAATTTAAAAGTAGACCTGTACATAGATGTGTATTTTCTTTATAACAACTTTCATTCAGTCCAGCTTTACATAAATTTCTCAGTTTCTGATCTACCAAAAACACTTACTCATCCTAAACATTATTTTTCTGTATTTTCTCACAAATTCCATTCCCTTTTTTTAAAGATCTCACTTCCAGTTCTGTTAGCTCTATTACATTATTTAATATGTCAAATTCAGTTGATTTAGATTTTGATTTTCATTTTCTATTGTTGCTATTCTGGCAGCTGACAGAATTAGACTTAATAAGTCTTTACTCTGTCTAGACTATTCAAATCCAGAGTCCCAGCCCAAAGGAATAATTTCCTTAGTTACAGTCATTAACTCCTCCATATTTTTGACAAGAGTACTCAGTAGGGGATTTTTTAAATCTGACATCTCATTATAGTCACAAAAAATGTTCCCAGTTACTTCTTTCTCCCCTATCACACCTTCAACATTTGCTGTCTTCTTGAGGAAAGATACTATGAAGTCTGCTTGGGGTATAAAAATACCCATGTAAATTATTCCAAGTAAAAATCATAAACCTTCAGGACTTTTTTGAATGCTTGGAAGCAGTACATATATCCTTCCACTTTTCCCTTAAAATTGCTTTCCAAGGATGTCTGTCTCTTTACCCAATCTATTCTAACCTCCTCTGATTGATTATTATATTTTATAGGATCATAGGATCATAGGAAGTCACTAGGCTAATGATCCTAGGGCTCTTACAAGCCTAGCCAAGTTCTACCCTTATTTCCATGATCAGCACCTATTGCCCCTGTCCAAGAGAGACAAAGGTGGAACCCCAGGGCGAATTTACAGTTATCCATCCAATTGTCCAGACTGCATTTGAAGAGGGCCAATGAGGTGCTCTGTTTGGCATGAAGTGGGAGTCTGTTCCAAATGAGTGGTAACCTCCAGCAGACAAATCTGTCCCTCCAACAGGTTCTATTAATGCCACATACCAGTTTAAGGTCTTTAGAGTGAGTAACATATATACCATTTTTGTGTATATGCAGCATTTTCAATAAAGCAAAGTCAGAGATTGCCTTGTATGTCAGACAGAGTACTCTGTATGAAACAGAATAAAGTGACAATGATTTCAGGTGATCACCATAGGACAGATGCTGAATTTTCCTTTTGAGGAACTTTTGTGGTCTCTTCAATTGCTGCAGGTACCTGGAAAGGTATATACCAAAAGCGGCACTATCCCTCATCAGGCCAATAATTAAGTATGAGTATAGGGGGGTTATAACTTCTTTTGTCTGGAAGCAATGCCCTTACTTATGAGAAGATAGAGCAATATAGAATGCCCTTCTTACCACTGTGGAGACATGGTGATCAAAGACAAGGTTGCTGTCAACTTGTGTGCCCAGGTCTCTCACCACTGAGTGCGTACTTAAGGTGTTGCTGCTAATGTGGTAGATTGCAAGGAACATCGATCTTACCAAAAGGGGTGATAATTCTTTTTGCATTGAGTTTAAGGCCATGAGTTTGGCACAAGTCATTTGTTTGTGTAAGACCCTCTTGTAAGATGTTGACATCGTTTGGAGATTCTATGACTTCTTCCAGTCTGCAGTCATCAGCAAACTTTGTCAGACACAGACCTTTAGTTTTCACTTATACTTCGGAGAAAGATTCCAAACAGTAGAGGTCCCACAAATGATCCCTGTGGAACACCACTGGTTACAAGTCTGCTGTTGGAGGTGGAGTCCCCTATTTTGACTATATGTGTTCTATCAGTGAGGCAGTTACCAACCCATCTAGCAATATAGGGTTGATACCTTGCTGGGTGAGTTAGTCAATGATGTCTGAGTGCGGGATAGTGTCAACAGCCTTGACTAGTGTAGGTAGGCTGTATGCACAGATTTCCCCTTATACAGGACCTTGGTGACTGTCTGTAAGACATCCAACAGGTTTAACAGACATGATCTCCCTTTGACAAATCCAAAATGAGTATGGTAAAGTGTTTTGAGATTATCTATAGCTTTGTTGATAAGGTCCATGATGATTTGTTTCATGGCCTTGCAGATAAGGCTAGTTAGGCTAATAGGTCTACAGTTCCCAGGGTAAGTGGAAGCAAAACCTTTGTGCAAGGGAATAACGGTAGCCATATTCTATTCTGCTGGGATGAAGCCGGTGCTTAGACTATTATTGAAAAGAGTAACCAATGGTGTTGCTAATTCTTGCTTGAGCCCATGTAGGACACAGCCTGGGATGGTATCAGGTCACATAGATGCTGTGTTTTTGGCCTTAGAGAGAGTGTTTACGACCTGCTCCTTAGAGATGCAATGTAGTGGACAGGTGATAGGGATGTCATTGGGTACATGTGGCAGGGACAGGGGAATGAAGTTTTCACAGAAGCTGTCGGCCAACAGGTTAGCAATGTCTATAGGCTCAGTATAAGTGGTATCATTAACTGTCAGTTTGGCATTAATCTGGGCCTTTCCTTTTAGGTTATGAATATAACTAAAGAATGCCTTATGATTTTCTTCAGTTGAGGAAGCTAATTTGGATTCATAATTTGCTTTGGATGACTTCACAACAGGTTTTATTTGCTTGTTTAAGCTGAGGAGGGTGTGTTTCCAGTTTAGGGCTCACTCCCTCTTATTCTTAAGCAGCAATTTCTTTCTCTTATTGTAAAGCCTGTTAATGACAGTTGTCCACCAGGCAGGTTTGCTCTTCCTTGAGGAGCTTGTTTTGCTCCTATCAGGTATGGCTGAGTCAATTCAGTTATACAGGTGTGTGTACAAAGCATTGGAGTAGAACCTGGCATAGCTGCCAGTTCCATCTGAGGAGGGAGGTGCATTGAAGCTATTGTACCATCCTGTAAGAGGCTATAATCTGCTTTGGAGAAGTTTTTTAGTTTTGTTGCTGCTGGAGAGGAGGGAGTCAGGTCTGATAATTATTTTGAATGCGACCACCAGGGAAGCCCTCACAGTGTGGGTGCTACAGTGGTCCCCATACTGGTAGGCACCAGATCCAGGATGTTGGCACCCCTTGTGGGGCTGTCTACCAGCTGGTCCAGGGCACTGGAGTTAACAAAGTCAAGGAACCTTTGGGCAAATGAGTTTGATCACGAGTAATTTTCCCAGTCAATGGATGGGTAGCTAAAGTTGCACAAAATCATGGTGTTCAGATATATCTTGATAGACTCAAGTAGATCCAAATAGGCAGAGTGGGTATCCTGATTCATAGAGGGGGTGCTGTAGCTGGCAATGACTTGAACAGGTGTCCTAACAACAGTTAATTGCACCTGAAGTATCTCCAGGGAATAATACTGTTTAACTAATCTGGAGGTATATTTATCTTTAATGAATGCTGATACACTGCCTCCTTTAGTTTTCATGCCTTCAGTTTGTGGTCTGAATGTGTGGAAGTAGTTGTAACCCTATATGGCTGAGCTGCGTTACACAGCCTTGAACCAGTTCTCCGTGACTGCACAGATGTCTGCATCTTCCAAGGTGAGGACTGCTTCCAGTGAGTGCATTTTCATGTTAAAACTCTTAGCATTTAGCAGCATAACCTTGAGGGTGTTTTTAGATGGAATTTTTACATTGGGAATCTTGTCCTTGAGACACTGCCTAAAAAGGCACTATGGGCGTGGCAAGAGCCTTGACCAATAGCTGAAATCCCAGGGGTGACAAATGAAGATCATCTCTGGCAAAGCATCAAGGTCTGTCAGTCATGTCATCCTAGGCTGACAGATACTGGTCCCACTTAGAATGACAGTAGAAACTAAGCCAATTATTGAAGTCAATCATTTTCTGTTTGCAGTGAGGCAACATCCTAGGTAAGGTAAAATGCTGCTTAAGGCTAGGGACTAGCTGCCTGAGACACATAGTCTAACAGCTCAGTCATGTCTGTCTTCATATAGTCCAGAGAGGTAGATCTCAAGTCGTTCACACCAACACGGACTATGATGGTGTCATAACAGTACCTGTTGTTGGGAGACTTGAGTACATGTGTGATATGGTGGATCCTGGCAACTGGCAAACAGCCGACACTGACATTTTCCTTATCCAGCCTGGTGAGAGAGACAGCTGTGTGTGTCATGATGTAATCACCTATGACTCATATGTTTGGTTTTGTGTTTTTCTTTAAGTGCCTTAAGTGTTGACAGGTAAGAGAGACTTGAGCATGAGCTATTATGTGTATTGTGTTCTGCAGAGGAAGTATTATGTGTATAGTTTTTGTGTTTGGGAGGGCTCTGGTGTTTAGATATGTTTCTGGTGAGAACCTCCACATATGTAGGTATGTATGATGTGGGTTTGGGTGGAGTAGGAGGTGAGGTGAGCATGCTGACAACATGATGATTGTCATATGTACTGACTGGTGTGTGAGAGAGCATGGATTCAAGGTTCTTAATACAGTTGCATCTCTCACATGTTGAGTTTGTGTGGACTAGGAGTAGAGGATTGCAGGTGAACATGAGGCAGTTGCTACACTGCCTCAAGAGGCCTGTGTTGACCAAGCTGGCTGGAGAAACTGTGGGAAATTGTCCATCCATAGTGTTAGGTAAATTTATATGGTCAGGAAAATAGGTTGCGCTTAAGAATGGCTAATGAGTGAGAGGTGTGTTGGTAATTCTCAGGCTAGTCTTAGTGTTCCACCTGACAGTAGAGCCTGACCACAAAACATCATCTGGTGGACCAAAAGCAAAGTATTATGGGAAAATGTAACAAGCAAAATGTTTGTGTCTATAGCCAACAGTAATCACCACTACACTGCAGTGCATGATGGTGCTCTACATGCAAATAAGTGGAAACATGGGTCTTAAATAAAACAAGAAATAACCCTTTTAACTCAAACTAGCCAATGTTGTTCTTCTTTTGGCTTTTCCCGGTTAGGGGTCACCACAGCGGAACTCCGGTCCACAAATGATTGGCAGTAGATTTTTTACGGATGCCAGCTCGATGCCCAATCTTCAACGAAGGCATGCCCATTCTACGCATGTCTTTTGAACGCCACTCAACTGCAGGGAGGACATGCAGACTCCACACAGAAGGCGCTTAAGCCGAGAATTGAACGGGACAACCTCTTGCTGTGAGGCAACAAAGCTACTGCTGCACCACCGCAACTTAACTCAAACTAGCCAATAAGGATAGCGACACTTCCACAAAGAAACTATTAAAATACACCACTGGAACAGAGTAAAAGCGACACGTCGCTTTTACTCTGTTCCAGTGGTGTATTTTAATAGTTTCTTTGTGGAAGTGTCGCTTTTACTCTGTTCCAGTGGTGTATTTTAATAGCCAATAAGGATGCTTTTTCTTAGCGCTAGTAAAATCAAGTTCTATTAGATGGGACCCAGACAGCACTCTCCTCCCACAAGGGTGTAGAAGGGCCTTCACCAATAAAGATGGCTTGAGTTTGATGCTCAAAAGTTACAGAACAGACCCAGAAACAGCAAACCTGAAAATGGGCTATGCTACAGCTGAACTAGTACAGTATATAGTAAAATGTGGCAAAAAAAGTTCAGACAATTTAAACAGACAGTAAAATGCAAATACAAATTAAAAGTGCAATATAAGAGTAAAAACAGGCACTTATAGTTAGTTGGAAGCAACGGATGCCTCAGATCTTTTAGTATCTCAGTGAAGAACCGGTTTTAGTGATCAAGTGCTAAAAATATCTAGATTCAGCAAGTCTGAATGTGACCTATGCTATAAAATGCAGAAGTATTAGAAATTCAAAGTACATAAAATCACAGTCACAACAGAAAAAAAAACAGTTTAAAATAAAGCAGGAATTTGCCAGCAATTCCCAGCTTAGAAGGGTGTAGGCCACACTCTCTTGCCACAAGAGTCTAGACTGCAAACCTTCCTAATGTAAAACAACTGGTTTTGGAGCCTTAGTGCTTACATCGGAACTAAGATGCTTCAGAATAACATACACAACAGGCCTTCAACTATCAATTTTCAGCTTAGAAGAGTGTAGGCCATCCTATCCTGCCACAAGAGTTTAGACCACAAATCTTCCTAATGTAAAATAAGTGGTTTGGAACCCAAGTGCTTAAACTGGAAAAAAGACACTTAAACCAATAAGCACAATAATCCTTCATGCAGTAATTCCTATGTCAGAAGGGCAGATGCTACCCTCTCCTCCCACAACATTCTAGACCACAAACCTTCTTAATGTAAAATAACTGGGCTGAAGCCCAAGTCCTTAAACTAAAGCTAAGAGGCTTAGAATAACAATTACAAATTAATCAGGGTACTAACAGGCAGTAATAAAAGCAGCAGAATAAATGCAACTGAACACTTTTAAGAACAAGCAGCAAAGGCAAAATAAAGTAATAAAGTAAGAAGAGACACAAATACAGTAAAAGCAGCTGAATAAAGTGTAATTTTTTTGTTAAGTAGTAAAGGAGGAAACCCAGTCTATTCAATGTTAAGAAAATAAGGGAGTGGGCCTTCCCCAATAGAATGAGCTGATGTGATAGGACTGGGAAGAGTGTCCAATATCAGATTTATAGTAGAGGCAGGCAGTATTTTATATTACTATTAACTTTCCCTTTTTTGGCAGCAGCTTTGGTTCTAAATTTGACAACAATCTTTACCAAAGCAGGGTTTTCACTTAAGATTATCTCTTTCTCCTTGCCTATAATCTGATATCAATCCATGGTTGGGAAGGTGGTCTCTAACATGCAGTTCAAACATCTTCTTGCCACTTTAGTTATTGTTCACAATATCTTTGTTCCTTTGCCAGTTTTGCCCAGTAAATTCCAATTGCCTCTTGCTTATTTTCTGTACTGCTACTTGCAGTCATCCCTATTGGCAAAATCTCCTTTTACAATTCCAATGTTGGCTTAATTTTTAGAAAATGGTGAGTAAAGAAGTGGGGATGCATGATAAGAACATCGCTGTTAGTGCTTTCCCAGAATGCTTCTGATGTTTTCTCTTATTTGTGGTCTGTTCCTTGAAAAAGTAGTAATTTTCTGGCAAATAATTGAGGACTGCTGACAGTAAATAATGCTAGAGAATCACATTTTAGTCTGCATATTGTTTTAGAAAATGCATGCTAATACAAAACCTGTTATTCTAGCAAGTAAGTATATAACAGTAGTATAATTTTAAATTTGTCCCTGATTTTGGGTGCTATTCCTCCATTGTATTTTTTTTTGTCTGTAGTACTTTTGTTTTACTTTAACAACATTCTGACATTTGAAAGGTACACACAGACACAGCTGGATATGAGGGCTGATTGTGAATGAAAATGACTGACAATGCTGTCTCAATGAAGTTACAGTCATTAATCTGGCCAATGTACATTTGTGTGAAGCAAGTCGAAATACCTTATTCCAAACATTTTATCACAATCAGATAATAGAGATGGAGACAGTCATTAAAGTTGCTACTATTGATAGAAATAGAGCCTGTGTGTAGATGAAAGTGGCTTACATCTGCTGTTTGATTACTGTTACATAGCTAGTCACTAATCTGGTGATACAGGAGCAGTTTCACACAGAGTGCACTGTAAATGCTGGAATCAGTGCAAGGATTATTGCTATAGCTTATGCTTGAATATGTCTGTGGGTATTACAATACACTTAAGAACACCAGTTTGTTTATACTTTGATTTTTTCCTTCCCAGTCAAAATATTAGCACTACATACAACAAGTAGCTATCACTGGTGGTCTAGTCAGAATATGTATGAAACTATCTGATCATTGACATAGAGGTACAGCATGTTACCATCTCACAGCACTTGTCCCTGTGTTTGAGTTCCTGGCAGTGGCTCCTTATGCCTGAAGTCTGCATGTGCTATATCCAGGTAGTCTGGTTTCCTACAACACCCCAAAGGTATACCATAGATGAGTAGATATTTCTACAGTTTGGTTGTTGGTGAGCTTGCAGTGTGTGCTTGTGCATTTTGTGACATAACTTGTTAGTTGAAGCAAGGCAGGGTCAGTATATATGTATGGAGGTGTGAAAAGTGAATGTATCTTATGATAGACCTAGCTTGTCAGGGCAGTGTCAGTATGTGTGTGTGTGTGTGTGTGTGTGTGTGTGTGTGTGTGTGTGTGTGTGTGTGTGAGTATGTGTCTATGTATATGTGTGAAATATCAGTATAACTTGTGATACCCCTAGCTTGTCAGGGCAGTGTTAGTATGTATGCATATATGGGTATGTATATGTTGCAAATTAGTATATGTGTGCATGTTGATAAATTTGCATTGTATGTAACATCGTGTATGTCATTTTGGGTCTATATTAGATGCACGACCGACTAAATGTTCGAATCTCTAAAGGTCGACCGTTAGAGATCGAACAGTTAAGTGGTCGACTTTTTACAAAAAATTAAAAAAAAATGCACAACTCAAAAAACAAAACTAAAGGATTTAAGCAGGGGGGGCAAGCCCCCCTACACCCTACACCCCACCTACTTTAATATACCAACTCAAGATTGCACTACAGTGCAGGGAACGAGAAATTTTCCATTTCCTCACTGTAGTTCACTGAAGTGCGATCTTGGAGTTGGTATATTTAAGTAGCGGGGGGTGTGGGGGGTGCAGGGGGGCTTGCCCCTCTGCTTAAACCCTTTTTTCATTTTTTTTTTATTTACGTTTTTACTGTTTCGAACATTTAAGTTTTTATTCTGTAAAGGTCGACCTTTACAGATTCAAACATTTAAGCATTCTTTGTAGTAATATAGACCCCCACAAACACTCACACACTCACACACACACACACACACACACACACACACACACACACACACACACACACACACACACACACACAGACACACACACACACACACACACACACATGCACATACTGACACTGTCCTGGCAAGTTAGGTCTGTCACAAGAAACTATTTTTTCATACATAAAAGAATGGTTAAGCGCTTTCACTTGAATAAAACAAGCTTCCTCATTCCTTGTTTTATTCAAGTGAAAGTGCTTAACCATTCTTTGTTTGTTGGCATTGCAATAAACTTTTGTTTACTTCTACTTGGTTTCACTGAAGGTGTTGTGGACTGGTATGAGCGTTGAATAGGGGCGAATTCCCAAGACACAGAGACGGAATTTTGCACACAGTGCATTTGCTGCTTTTTCTTTTCTAGTTGAACTTTTATGGTTGCTGCACAGTTTGCTTCAGTCGAGTTCTACTTAGACACTTAGAAGTGGCCTTAGAAGTTTGCTATAGCTTGTGTTGAGTCTGGGAACAGTGTAGTTTTTCTCTCTTTATTTCCTCAAAGTCATACCACTGAGGTGTACAAATAAGGTCACTATAGCTTGTCTAGAGTCATTGTACTATCTAAGATCAACAGGTTGAAACATATTATTATCATATTATTATGATAACTATTTTCATTTTCTTTATAACTGAGGAGCACAAATGTATACAAGTATCTATCTTTTGAAAGAATGTGATCAGCAGGAAAGCTGGGTACATATATCTCACAGCAACAAGGTTAAATATGTTATTGTGTTCTAGTTCTTTCACATTCATCCCAGTTAGACATCTGAAGAATACAAAGAAGGTGCTTATCTTTTCATGGGTAGGGGTGAAGAAGCATGCCGTGTAGCTCTATAACAGCAACAACTTGTAATTTGTGTGCCCATTTGTTTTTCACTTTCCTTCCAGTCTAACACCAGAGGGGTACACTGAACTCAATACATTTTTGTGTGGTAGGGTGGCAGACACTTTTCCTGGATATGATTGTTATATCCTCACAAGCATTTGTCTTCTTAATTTATAGCTAACTACTCAGCTTAGTTGCAACTATTTTGTCAGTTTTGAACATGAATAAATAAATAAGAACTTTATTTTTAGTCATGATTTTGATCAGACTATCATTGGATCAGTAGACTGAAAAAAGGCTTTAAAATGCACCTCAGAATGTCTAGAATACCATGACTTCTCAGGGGCCTTGCAGTCCTGGATCCCAAGCTAAATTATTTCCTCCACAATTCTACTAGTGCATTTTTGGCTTGTTAAGGTGTGTTGAAAAGATGTAAAAAAGGCTGATGAGTTAAAGAAAAGGAAATCTCGAAAAAAATATATAATCTGGATGGTGTGGTTAGACCAAGTTGTGTAAATAATTGGGGGGGGGGGGCAGAAGTTAAAGCAGGTATTTAGCAGATAGATAATGTAGTGAGAGCTCATTTTCACCTAATGCAACCCCCAACAACCACTGTATATGGTATTAATATTCATGCTTCTGGGTGTGGCTTGTGAGAAGGTGGGTGAGATTACTGATATAATGGATGTATTCATGTAGATATGGATGTATGGCTTATTTGTCTGGAATTGGCAGGATCGAATGGTGTCAATGGTACAAGGTAGCTAAGGAACACAAGGTTGTAATCAGAGGCATTAGGATTCACTCCTGATTTAACCACATCTCAGTGGCATGGTAAGGGATTAAACAGAGTTGCCAGATTATTTTTGAAACAGGAAGCAAGGGAATTGCAAATAAGGACTGTATTTACATAAACTCAGTATGGAGTACTGCAAGCAAAAATGAGAATGTAACTCCAAATGGAATTGTGACTCAACTTCAGATTTTAAATGTTTATAGTATTTAACTTGTATAACTTCAAAACCCTACAGCAGATAGTGAAATATAGTTACATGTTTTACATTTTCAACAGTGAAATAGTAGCTTTGTAAAAAAAACAAACTTTTTCCATCTGAGGATTTTGTAACATTATTAGAAACTCAGCCCGTGATACAATTTCTAAGTAGAACAGAGTTCTAGGAACGATTTAGGTAATCGTGTATATATTTTTTTATTGCAAAATATTGCAAGTGAAAAGTGAAATGTTTCTGTAGTTGATGTTTCAGGATAAAGGTCTGGCTGTATACCACATGTTATTTGGTTTTGGTTTTGCAGGACTTAGAAAAGACTAGCAACAAAGGTAAAATAGTTCATTCAGTTTAAATACTGACCAGCATTATTTTATTCAATTTGTTTATTTGTAAATCAGGCAGACAGGACTTGCACCTTTTCAATATTAATCAGCTTTACATGGGCAAAGGAAAACATAGTATTTATGGTCAATGTGAAGTAGACAGTCAACCAGCATTTTGGAGAGATGGGAGGAAAAGGAATACCCAGAGAAATCTCATGCAGACATTGTTAGAAGATGTAAAGTACACAGAGATAATGACCAGGGCTCGGGACTGAAACCTGTAGCACAGTACTTGAAGCATATGGTTTGACTACTGAGCTTACAAACTCCACCTTTCTGTTACTAAAAAAGGGTGCTGCCATCCAAAAGCTTTGTCGTAACAAGAAAGAAACATTTTGGGCATGAACAAGAGTGAGATGCATACAGCACCTTGGAGTTTAAATTGCAGTGTTAGGAGAGATAGGTGCCTTAGCATCTACTTATAATTCCCTTTTTTATTAAGATCTTCCATAGGGTGGTTAAGATATTACCACCCACATGTAGATAGTGAGCATATGACTTCCCTGGTGGGTAAGGATGGATTTAGATACATACGTGCGTGCGCGCACACACACACACACACACACACACACACACACACACACACACACACACACACACACACACACACACGTGATATTTTGAACACCCTGGGTAATATTTTGGGTCCTTTTAAATGTTATAGAAAGAACACGATCGTGCAGATTGCCCTCCATACAGTCAGTATGTTATTGGTGCTGTATTAAGCAGCATTAATTTGTTTGGTCAATAGCATTTACTTGTGTATCCAGCAGTCCTTTTTCTAAATCTACTTAATCCAAATAAGTAACTTGAGCTCCAAAGACAGAGTTTGTTTACTTACTTAGAACATGCAGAATAATTTGTGAAAGTAATATTTAAGTGAAACCTCTTGCCAGCCTTTCTTTATAAAAGGCTAAAGCATTTTTCAGCTCTCAGGTTCCTATTACCCATATAAATAATATGCACTCACAAAATGTAATTACATCCAGATCATAGATGGAGGCAGGATTTTTGTTGGCATTGCTGATAGCAAACTGAGTCTGGAATTAGCTACCACATACCTCTCGAGTGTTCCTGATTTTTTGCTTCCCTGATTTTGGCTCATAATACTGCTCTGTCCCTCTTAAGCTCTGTATTGCAGTCAGCAGACAAAAAACATCATTAGAGTTTTAGTTTTCTTTTACCTAATTTGATCCATTTTAATTCAGGACATTCTGTTAGCATTTCAAGTCAAAACTATCAAAAAGTTGGGAGGAGAGTTGCCATAATGGTCAAGGTTTTCATCTCAAAAAGGACTTGGGTCCTTCATTCCTAATAATTCTCCTTGAGTCGGTGTTTGGGCATAAGTGGCTGAGAGCCGTGTTATAGGAATGGTGGTAGTTGTGGGATCACTGAATTTGTTAGAAATTCCACCATCCAGGGAGGAGTGTTATAACTTTCTCACTGGCCAGCTAACCCTTTGAAAACTAAAGGAAGGGCCCACCATATATTTGGATTACTGAAAGTGAACGACAAAAAGGGGAAATAAATGTTGGGGCATATATTTTCCTGTGTAAACAAATTTAAGGCGTGGATGTATTCAGAGGAAGGAATAGGAAATGTTAGGAAATATGGAGTTATAATCCTTAGGAACTAAGCTGCGCTCTAAACATAAGCCTTAATATATGTCCTGATATATGTGGAAAATGGGCACAAAAGTGTCCTGCTACCTGTTCCACAACTAAAGGTAAGGCAAGATGGAAGACTTTGGATCTTATGAATGGTCACTGAGACAGTGCACACTGCACATAATGCCTGATTCTGTAGATCCATGTAGCTGGAAAAGCAGAGCTAAAGGGTTAACAACTCCTTAACAAACAGCATCTATAGCTTTCTGTAAAAGTATGACAAATGCTTCACCTACTGTATTGGCTCTGTTGCTATCTAAACTGCATTCTCTTTACATAGTGCTCACGCATTTCAATAGCTATATTTGAGGGGGTTGAGGGGGCAGTGTCAATATGCATATAGATATATAGATATATATATATATATATATATATATATATATATATATATATATATATATGTGTGTGTGTGTGTGTGTGTGTGTGTGTGTGTATGTGTGTTAATAGGTTCATAGGTTGGTACTAGGCTATTGGCCCTAGGGCCTGTACAGGCCTAGCCATAACAATTCCCTGGCTATTTCTTCCCACAATATTTACTTCCCTGGACCCTTGTCTAGCAGAGTGATTGATGTGATTCTTGGGTTAAATTTCCTATCTCCCATCCAGTCGTCAAGGTTCCTTTTGAAGAGGGCCAAGTGTGTGTGTGTGTGTGTGTGTGTGTGTGTATGCACATCTGTGCATGTGTAAAAAAATCAGTGTATCTTGGGTTAGACCTAGCTTATCAGAGCAGTGTCAGTTTTTGTGGGTTTGGGTGTGGGTGTGGGACTGTGGGTGTGTGTTGGTGTGTGTGAAAATATATCATTATTTTTAAGTGTATACATGGAGATAATATTTGCAGGCACATATAGAGATCTTCTGGGTATCACAGAAAAACATAAAGTCATTACTTTTCAAAGATAAGGCTTACATTCAGCATAAAGTATTAAGCCTAGTTGAAATGACTTTTTCAGTTATTCTGAAAATGTAAACGTTAGATTGACTTAAGATACATGTATTCAGATTTTCCCACTTTCCTGTTTTTACAGTGCTGCTTTTTCAGTCACTCACATTTGTTTGTTTAACCCTGGCATGCATTGCTTTCAAAAACTTAATTTCTACCTCCAAGTACAACTGAAACTTGATTCGTAGAGTACACAACTGTAAGAACCTTGTGGAAACCTTGCTATAAATACACTTTTGCAAGCAACTCTCACCAATAAGCAGTTCATACTCTTATCTCTAAACTATCTCCAGTAACTTTAAATACACATTACCCACTTTGTAAATTATATGTATTAACTTTAACAGACACATTTTACTGTTATGAATGCTTCTCACTACTGTGGAACATCATTTGCCACTCATATGTGTTCCTTTTAACTGTAGGAATTCATTTGTCATCTATATCTGTACTCTTAACTACCACTAGATCATTTTGTTTTGTTTGAGATATATTTAACTTATTGCAAAGTACATCATAAATGTTCAAACTGCTCTTCCCGCAATGGTGTAAAGCCTGATTGAATGCCTCTTCATTATTATCAGGTTTGCTGATCTGTCCAATAGCTTTGTTTCTGGTGTTAACCATACTAGCAGTGGACCAGTCTCTAAGTGCACAATATGATTCTTCTTAATCATAACAAGTGTTGAACAAGCTGTATGACCCATATGTTCGGTTGCTTTGAATACTTGCCTAAGGACACTACTTAAAACAATGTGCCCTTTTTGCACTTATTCTTACAATCAAGCTAAATTTGTCAACACAGATTTTAAATTTTGCTTTGAATATGTCAAAAGAGTACATAAAGACCTGTACACATTTTTAGACAGAGCCAGTGACATGAAGGTACAGACAATATATTGAATTCTGTACCAGCATTAAGCAAATATAACATTTATGCTTTACTTCTTGTCTTTTCAAACTAAAATCATTACTGAGGCTTTTTACAGCTTCTTCTGCATTAGTAGTGAACATCAATTGTGCAAATTAACATCTCTGCTTTAATCTGTTCCTTTGCTTCTTTGCTTTTAATCCATGCAAATGTTTCAGCTTCAGCTTATTTTGAATTTTACTCATTTGTAAAATGACTTCAATGCCCACATTTTCTAGACACTCTCTTCATTGCTTTGCATAATGTTTTCCCATGCTTGTGGTCATATATTTTTCTGGATGTGATACTCATTGCTTAGTTATTACCACATGCCTTTTCAAAATGTAATTTTGCTAGTGCTTTCTTGTCATTTTGAAAGACACAAATTTCCCAATGCTTTCTTTAAAATGGTTTTGGATTTACTTTTTCCTTTATCTTACTGGCTTCCAGTTCTTTGGTCATAATTTTAAATCTATCTTATATCTTAGTGCTTTATCAAAATCATATCAGTTTAGCTCACTTATCTGTCTATAGGATTAACATTTCAGATTGCACACACAGTTCTATCTCTTATTAGGAAGCCATGCTCAGTTCAGAAGAGCACACAATACATCAATCTTTTTATTGGTAATGCTCACCCAATGGCATTTTACTATTTAATTCGTAAACAACCATATGTGGCCATCAACAAACAAATGTATATCATTACCTTTATGTAAATATTCATAAAAAACAAGATATCCTTTCAAAATTGTTGAAGTTCATTATATAGAAAGATAGTCAGATATATAGATAGATCTTTATTTTATATTTCAAAGGAGATATGCAGTTCATGATATGTAAACTCTAGCAAAACTTTGAGGAGCAATGCCTCAGTGTTTTTACTATAATGACTGTAATAAAAAAAGTCTTGAGATTGCCACTATTGTAGTAAACCAACAAACCACAGTGACCACCACAGCTAATAACATATAGTTTAAGGAGGATGAGCGATTCTGCATGCACTGAACTTCATCCTCATTAAACTATATGCTATTAGCTGTAGTGGGTGCTGTGGTTTGTTTGTTTATACAATATTTTTGGTATCTCAGCGTCTTTTGGTTGCTGTTGGCTTTTTTCCTCAATTGCCACTATTGTATTTTATGTATTTTTACTCTATCTTACTTATTCTGCTATATTTAACAAAGTGGAGGCACAATGGTGAAGTAGATAGTGTTGTTGCCTTACAGCAAGATGTTTCCCGGTTTGATTTTCAGCTGGGGTACCTACTGTGCTGAGTCTGCATGTCTTCACTGTGTTTGCTTGGGTTTTCTCCAGGTGCTCTGGTTTGATGTGGAAGAACTACCATGGTAGGGCTAGCCCATCAGTGGTGTAAATCTTGGCTCTGGAGGATTGTCACTGTTGAAGTGACCCTGTCCCCATGTGCAAAAATGGGAAAAAGGAGTTGTGGATGGATGTATTTAACAAAGTGACCATTAGACCTAGTGTCAGTCTATATATTTATATAAAAAAATTGCCAAAGGGCAATGTACTTGCGTAGAACAGATATGCACCCCCAGCATGTGTTTCGCAACATACCGAGAGGGCAAGCCATGAGATGCTCTAGATTTACAGATAGAGATTCAGACTTTGAAACTGAATTAAAACAACTAAAAAGAGATTTTGAAGGCAGAGGATATGGTAGTAAGGATGTTGTGGAGGTATGTAATTATGCTAGACATATTAGAAAGGATAGGGCAAAGCCATACTATTCAAACAGGGGGAGTTGTAATACTAAGCAACAAATGGGCATACTAAAGTAGCAGTGCCACTCACTTATACGAGTGACAATCGAGCATTAAGGGGGATACTAGGGAATAACTGGCATATCTTACAGGTCGATAAAGAGATAGCAGGTTTAAGCCCTGTTTAGTTTATAAGAATGGTAGAGCTCTTAAAAGGAGGATATGCTACCCTAGAAGTAGTATAGGTATGAAGGTACAAAAGTCAGTCGGAGGAACTCGGAAATGTATGAAATGTCATTTTTGCCATTACATTTTTGAAAGTGTAGAATTTGTACATCCTGATACAGGAAGGAAGTTTCTCTTTAACATAGAGGCTGATTGTAACAGCAGGAATTTTGTGTATTTAGCCCGGTGCTCTCTGCAGAGCGTTCTGTGTGGGTAAAACCAACAGCAAGCTAAAAGAGCGCATCGGGGACCATATGTACTGTTTGAAAAGAGACTAAACTTATAGTGCTGTTGCCAAACATATTTTATCTTATGGAGTTGAACATCACTTTCAGTTTAATGCACTAGAAATAGTTAAAGAGGATATCAGGATGGGTGACATCACCTCAAGAACAGAGGAGAGAGAGCTTGACTGGATAATAAGACTGGGGGCACATATAGGACAGGGTTTGAATGACCATCTCTCCATTGTTTCCAAGTTGAAAAATAGGAGACTGCTAAAATGAACACTAGAATGAACACATGAAATAAATTGACATCACTGAATTCTATGATGTTAGCTCTACTTTTTTTTATTTTGATTCTGTGTTATTTTATGCTTATTTTATATGCATCTTAGATGCATATTTTATTGTAAATTCTTTAATTTAATGGTGGGGAGGTGCTTTGAGTATAGGATTGACTGCAATTTGACTATGTGCATGAGTATAAAAAGGGGGGTTGAGTCTGCTTGTTTATGGTCTGATGAAGCAAACAGAAGTTTGTGAAAGCGCTTACCTGTTGTAAACTTACTTGCAATAAAGGGATTTTATCTGCAAATAAGACGTGTGGATTTATAACTTGACCTGGCTTGAGACTATGAACACTCTGTGGATTTATAGCTTAACTTAGCTTGAGACTATGAACATTCTGCCATAGCTGCTTCGATATTTGGCTGCAGTCATTCCTTTTTTTGTATCATTGAGTGGCATTTGGGACCTTGAGGCTTGTTTTTCCTTCTATTTATGTAATAGGTATATTTCTAAGGGATGACAGCATGATATTAATAAAGTATAATACAAATTAGAAAAAGGTTTATGTGTTAATAATGGTACTGCACATCTTGCAAGGAGGAGAGAAGGACATCTGTGGCAATGCAATATTTGCAATCTTGTTAAATCAATTCATGGAGGGAAATTCTTGGGACTGTAAAGAGAAGACTGAGCTGTAGAGAGATTAAACTTTTTGCAGGTTTGAAGTTTTCCTTCAACTTACAAGCAAAGGCTTTCAAAACCTATAACTATATTGACTTTCAGCTTTCCCTTAAAAGGTCAGATCAATTTTCCTTCTCTCCAAGCTTTGGCACATTCATTTCAGCACTTTGTCGCTAGCAACTTTTATTAATTAACAATACAACTTTCACCGAAAGGAAGTTTATGTGACTGAGAAAAAAATGTCAGACTTTTATTTTGCATAAATGGAGTATTCAAATTTGTGGACATTCTGTACAGTTTCAGTTTGTTCTATTCAAGTGAAAGTTTTAAAGCTCTGAAGACAAAATACTTTTGCCTACTATAAATTCCTTTATTTAAAATAGAAACATACATGTAGTGCATTGAAAATGCCACTCCTTAGGTTCATGACCAATGTCTTTAGATTTCAAAAAGTTACTTTATATGTATTAAGAGTACATAGCATCTCCAGACCTAGAAAGGCTTGCCTTTACAGGAAGGGATGAAAAACACGATTCAGCAGACACATGCAACAGAATGACTACTATACCAAAAGCTGAATTAAAAAAGAAATCAATATTTTGTCCAGTTTCTCTGAAAGTAGAATTGTGCTGTCCTAATTAATCTCATCAAACTGTATCATATTAAAAACCCCAGTACTGATCTGACTGCAGTGAAATATTCAAAAATAATATTTAAAGCCCCATTTTTTTCTATTTGGATTTTGCTCACATACGTTGAAGGTTGAGCGTTGAGCTGGCACCTCTGCACTGTAAAAATCTACTGCCAATCATTAGCGGACCTGAGTTCCACTGTGGCGACCCCTAACCTGGAAAAGCCGAAAGAGGAAGAACCTGTTAACTATCAAGCTTCAAATCCAAGTTAACTTGCAAATGCACTCCCTCTGGACATGTCACCTAATTGTCCATTCTCCCCTTACCAGTCAGACACCTTTGTTCTCCACACCTTATTTCCTACACTAATGTGATATACCTTCCACATTGCATATATTCTATATAGTTAAGTTCTCTGTGCCATTACTTAACTTTTGCTTCCTTTTATACTTTGCACTCTATCCCTTCATTATTTCACTGTCTTCTCCCCTCTTTATTCTAACCATCCCTTCCTATTGCCCCTGTACAGTGTAATTTATTATTACTATTACTGATTAATTGGTATCTTCACACAACATTTTGTTTGTATTCATAACACTTCTTGGTAACTTGTTTGTCTATAGTCATTTATATTTGTTTGGGCTGAGACTGAAGTCGGTCCATTTGGATCAGTGCTCTAACCCCATTAACAAATGGAATGAATAAATAATAATAATAACCATAATAATAATAATAATAATAATAATAATAATAATAATCAAACTTCACCATTGGTGTGGTTATTTGTTGTTTTCCCCATTGTTTTCCTACTGAGCTAATCAGTTTTTTTGAGCTGAATCACTTTTCAAGGAACTAGCCTTCAATCACCTGAATAAGATCCATTGTACAGAGTGGTTCTCAGTGTTACAAGGGAAAAAAAATAAAACAAACAAAAATAAATGTATATTTAAAGTGAAAAAGTGACCTAAGATGCAGTAAACTTTCTTTTGTTGGTTTGGACTTTAATGCCTAGCTCAAGAGATTGCTTAGTTTCTTCAAATTTTAATCTTTTTTAACAATAAAATAATGTATAAGGCCTAGACAGTAAGTGGTTTAAAAGCCCCAAGGACAAAGCTCTACCAGACACCTCCAATTCTATGCATCTACTTTTTCCTGGCTTAGTGGAAAGTACATTTTAAAAAGAAGTGTCCAGAAAGCAAAGAAAGAAAAAATGGATAGATTCTGGTCCCTATATATTGCATTTTACTTTCTACTTTTGCCTTAATGTATATGCCACTATATCCATGATTTATGTTTGCATGTTTATATTTATTTATTTATTTATATTTGTTGACCGCAAGTGTCCGACGTAGGTCCATTTTCAGCGGAGGCCTGGGGAGAAAAGCTCCACAGTTAAAATAATCAGACAGTAGTTACATTGGATTACATAGCAATTAACAATTTACATAGCAATTACTTACAACATATTTACAGATGAAGAACATAGTACATCAGTAGACAACTAGAATCTTTATCTGTGAAGTGCATAACAGACATTAACAAATGTTAAAATAAGAAGTTCCTGCTGTATAATAAGTACTAGGCTTATGAGCATCTGAGCTAGGTAGATAGGTAGTTAGTGGAGTGGAAAGAAAGGTAGTGGTTGGATGGGGTGGGTTATATTAGAGTGGGAGTTGCAAGGGCATAGCCAGCATGTTTTTAGGTGTGCTTTTAGTAAAGTTTTGAAGTGGGTGCATGATGGTACGGAGGTAAATGTGGGTGGGAGGGAGTTCCATAATTTGGCTATGGTGCAGGAGAATAGTGCTTCACCAGCAGAGTTATTGGCTTTAGTGATCTGCAAGTGATTTTTGTTGCTGGATCTTAGTGGTCTGGTGGTGCGATAGGGATGGAGTAGATTCTGGAGGGATGGGACATTTAGTGGATGGTTTACTAGTTTGTGGGTGAGTGAGAGTTGATACCACTGAAGGAGGTGAGGGAGTTCAAGCCAGCCCAGTTCATCATATGAGAGACAGTGGTGACTACGGTAGGATGCCCCTGTCGCGAATTTGGCAATTTTGTTGTAGCAGGTCTCTAGCTTGTTTAGATTGCATTGCCTTAGGTTGGTATATGTTGGAGAGGCATAAAGTAGGGTGGAGATAAGGTGGGAATTTGCTATTGAAATCTTTGCTGCTTTGGTGAGAAGATGCTTATTTCTGTATAACGCTCCTAATTTTTTTGTGGACTTTTTTATGTATGAATATATATATATATATATATATATATATATATATATAATTTTATTTCATTTCATTTTATTTTATATTTATTTATTTATGCATGCCAATAATCCATAACTCCCATGGGTCTCAATACCTCAGTAACATTATCTGCAAAATCTTTAACAGTCACTTGCCTTTCTCAAAAGCTAAATAAAGGACTCCTGGTGATGTCTCAGTAATGCTCTGCACAGCACATAAGTAGTTTTTTTTTTTCTTTTAGGTTCCTTTTGATCACCCTTTCTATCCATGCACAGTTGAGTACTTTGTTCTCAGAATAAAATTTTCATTTTGTAACGAATGATTCAAGCTAAGTTATCAGGCATTTATAAAATTCTTAATTCTTCAGAGAGATTCTTCTTAGTATTCACATTTTCTGGAGAGATCTCTTCCAAAGTGCTTTGTTTTAGATTTGTTTATGTCTTCCAGAAAGATAAACTATTCATATCTTCAGGTAGCCATACAAGGTCATTCTGCAGACTGAGTCCTGCTGGTTATGAGCACAACATATTTTTGGTGTCATTTGATCTGTTCTTAGTGTTACATCAGCTGCAGAGATGTTAAACAGGATTGCTGCCAAGATCAACCACACCTGATTCATTGTATTTTTCCCGACATAGATCTCGCATCACTTTCTTCAGCACAATCCTGCTTGTCCTTTGCTAATCAGACCCACCCCGTAGTGTTCACCCTATTCTAGGTGATGTCTTTGCACGAATCCAAGCAGTTTACATTCAAGGATCTAGCCAAGCATAATCCATATACAGTACAATGCACATTTTGTTTTGTGGCATATGGTGTGTCAAGCTATTAAAATTTAAATAGAAAACCCATAGTACATTTTGCATTATTTATTACTATCAATATTATTTAATTGATTCAACTTTATAATATCATTTTTTTTTTTTTTTTTTGCTTAAGCCTCCTCTTTCAGGAGCATTTTTTGCAGTATTGAAAGGAGATACTGTCCAAAAGCATGTGCTGTTGCACTACCTGGGGAAGGAATGAAGGAAAACCCTACTTGTGAAAACACACACAAAGAACACACGCTAAGAACTCCAAAAAAAGCTAAATTGAGCAAAACATGGAACAAAATGTTTCAAAAATAGTTTTAATCCAAAAATAAGTGCTTTCATCTACTACAGTATCCAGGACTTCATCAGACAAAACCACTACCAAAACACATAACTTAAATAACAAATAATGTCAGTCATGTGACACCAGTAAATGATGTCACAAAGTGAATCCAATAATGAAGAACCTTAAAAAAATTAATTATTTAATCTGTAAATAAACATTAACTTATATCATTTAACCTTTCCACAAACACTTTAAAAATTACCAAATGTTGTATAAAAATGCTTTTTATTTTTCCAAAGCTTTAAGTAAATAGTAAATCGAACAATAATCATTGAGTCCAGGGGAACTATAGGCATTCAATCTCAATTTCCATAAAAGGTCACTTTTCTCTAACTTTAATGGCCAAGGGCCACCTCTTATTTCTTTGACCACTTGGTCAATAACCTTATATTTAAACCAATGGTTAGGGTTCAGGAATTTTTTTTCACCAAGGCATTGTGCAAATTCATCTTACCAATGCTGTATTGGTGTTCATACAAATGCTCTCAGAATTGTCATTCTGTCTTTCCTATATAAAAAACTTGACATGCCTAGCATTTGGCCAAATATACCACTCTCTTAGAATTACAGTTAAATTTGATTATAATTGATGGAAAGAAAGGGAACTAGAAAAGTGTAAAACATTGCTAGAATAGGTACTTTTCCTTACTCTATTAGTTTCATCACTCCATTTAGTATAGACTCAGATACCTTAAGGAAAACCTTAAGGAAAAATTGGGCTATTATAGAGGAGGACTCAAGTATTAGAATGAAAGTAGGATGTTCACCTAGTTAATTTTTAGAAAGGGTTTTAATATGAAAAACATTCTTGAAAAATGTACCCAATTACTAGTGAAGTACCCTGGAATGTTTAAGTATGGTTCATGGCCTTACAGTAAATATGTAGATAAGGGTAGTTTATTTACAGTTAGAAATAAAGCGTACAACATTAAGGGTAAATATAATTGTAATTCTAAAGGAGTGGTATATTTGATCAAATGACAGACATGTCAAGGTTTTTATATAGGAAAAATGGAATGAAAATTCCGAGAACGTTTGTATGAACACCAGTACAGCATTGGTAAGATGAACTTACACAATGCCTTGGAGAAACATATTTCCCTGAACCCTAATCAGTGGTTTAAATATAAGATCATTAACCAAGTGGTCAATGAAATAATGGGTGGCCCTTGGCCATTAAAGTTAGAGAAAAGTGATATTTTATGGCAATTGAGACTGAATGCTTATAGTTTCCCTAGTCTCAATGATTATTGTTTTATTTATTGTTCACTTAAACTTAAAGCACTGGAAAGATAAAATACTTTGTATACAACATTTGGTTATTTTTAAAGTGTTTGCAGAAAGGTTAAAATATATAAGTTAATGTTTGTTTACAGATTTAATAATTTACTTTTTTAAGTTTGTTCATTATTGGATTCACTTTGTCATGTCATTTATTGGTGTCACATGATTGATGTTATCAGTTATTTAAGTTGTGTGTTTTGGTAGTGGTTTTATCTGATGGAAGTCCTGGATACTGCAGTGGATGAAAGTGCTTATTTATATATTAAAACTATTTTTGAAACATTTTGTTCCTTCTTTGGCACCATTTTGCTTTTTTTTTTTGGAAATCCCTACTTGTTGGAGGATGATATTCTGAGATTTGGTATATAACATGGTGCACATTTGTAAAACATCTTGGCTGTGCCCCTGTCCACATCCACTATTTTCATCAGGATCATTGTGTCTCTACCCCGTTTAGTGAACTGGGTAGGCTACATTGATATGACCTCCTTAAGACAATGATGCCACCCACCTGTGAGATAGTTAGAATTCAGAATCCTCTCCTTTGTTTTTTTTAAAATCTGAATTACTATACCCAGGATGGATATAAGGTTAATTGACCTGTATTTTCTGGGTTCTATCTTAGTATCATTTATGTACCATGTCTGCCATTTCAAGGACCCTTGGAGATGATCACAAAGCCTGCAATTCATTAAGTGCCATGAGGATAGTCAAAGAAAGTCATACAGAATTCAGGATATTAACTCAAATGTATTACAGTAAAAACTATGAAGGGCATCTCTTGCAAGGATGACTTTTTTCCATAATTCTGCCTTCAGTAAGACTTATGCGTAGTATATAGCTGAAATGGGTTTGCATTTTCAAAGATGGTCTTTATGGCATTAATATTTGAGATATTTTATCAGGATATGCATATTTTATCCAGGAGAAAGAACGCATATGCTTAAAAGAGATAGGTTGCGGCTTGCCAAAAAGTTAGAGTTTACCACAATTATACAGCCAAAAATGTGGCCAGAAATGACAGAATCTGTGGTTCACTGTATTTCTCTTGATAGCACCCCTTTATCTAACCAGAGGACAGGTTCTGCATGGAGCTTCACTGAAAAGAAACTAGCACAGAGTATGCTTCCAGAAATATTCATAAGTTGGATGTTCATGTTACGGCTGATAACAGAGTCACTTGGGATCTTTGGTTCATTGTTGTACAATAAGTATATTTTGTCTATAAGATATGTGTTTATATCTTTTATATTGTGGACTAGTGTGACATGGTGATTAGACTAGTCAGGGACAAGAAGCAGCAAGAGAAGAAGAAAGTGTTTGGTCCCATAAAGAGGGGACTACTAGTGATTATCTCTGTAAAACGGAACATCTGGGGATACTTTCCAGGAGTAACGTGATATACTGTTTATGTTCTAGCTTGGTGAGCACTGAATAAAATACAAACATAATGCATTGGTTTGT